>NW_027194535.1:0-13465 GCF_032444005.1 Ranitomeya imitator
AGAAGTCATTTCGAATGACTGGTCCTCAGTGTTGTGAGAACGATGACTGGTTAAAATTTTTGGTGGTTTCTTGTTCAGTCCATAGGCCTACATCATGTGGCAAACCGGTGAGCATGTGGCTCTATTAGTATAGGAGATACCTGAAAACATATCACACTTTTCATCATAGTGCTTTTACCAATGCATAAAATGCATGGAGAAGTCATTTCGAATGACTGGTCCTCAGTGTTGTGAGAACGATGACTGGTTAAAATTTTTGGTGGTTTCTTGTTCAGTCCATAGGCCTACATCATGTGGCAAACCGGTGAGCATGTGGCTCTATTAGTATAGGAGATACCTGAAAACATATCACACTTTTCATCATAGTGCTTTTACCAATGCATAAAATGCATGGAGAAGTCATTTCGAATGACTGGTCCTCAGTGTTGTGAGAACGATGACTGGTTAAAATTTTTGGTGGTTTCTTGTTCAGTCCATAGGCCTACATCATGTGGCAAACCGGTGAGCATGTGGCTCTATTAGTATAGGAGATACCTGAAAACATATCACACTTTTCATCATAGTGCTTTTACCAATGCATAAAATGCATGGAGAAGTCATTTCGAATGACTGGTCCTCAGTGTTGTGAGAACGATGACTCGTTAAAATTTTTGGTGGTTTCTTGTTCAGTCCATAGGCCTACATCATGTGGCAAACCGGTGAGCATGTGGCTCTATTAGTATAGGAGATACCTGAAAACATATCACACTTTTCATCATAGTGCTTTTACCAATGCATAAAATGCATGGAGAAGTCATTTCGAATGACTGGTCCTCAGTGTTGTGAGAACGATGACTGGTTAAAATTTTTGGTGGTTTCTTGTTCAGTCCATAGGCCTACATCATGTGGCAAACCGGTGAGCATGTGGCTCTATTAGTATAGGAGATACCTGAAAACATATCACACTTTTCATCATAGTGCTTTTACCAATGCATAAAATGCATGGAGAAGTCATTTCGAATGACTGGTCCTCAGTGTTGTGAGAACGATGACTGGTTAAAATTTTTGGTGGTTTCTTGTTCAGTCCATAGGCCTACATCATGTGGCAAACCGGTGAGCATGTGGCTCTATTAGTATAGGAGATACCTGAAAACATATCACACTTTTCATCATAGTGCTTTTACCAATGCATAAAATGCATGGAGAAGTCATTTCGAATGACTGGTCCTCAGTGTTGTGAGAACGATGACTGGTTAAAATTTTTGGTGGTTTCTTGTTCAGTCCATAGGCCTACATCATGTGGCAAACCGGTGAGCATGTGGCTCTATTAGTATAGGAGATACCTGAAAACATATCACACTTTTCATCATAGTGCTTTTACCAATGCATAAAATGCATGGAGAAGTCATTTCGAATGACTGGTCCTCAGTGTTGTGAGAACGATGACTGGTTAAAATTTTTGGTGGTTTCTTGTTCAGTCCATAGGCCTACATCATGTGGCAAACCGGTGAGCATGTGGCTCTATTAGTATAGGAGATACCTGAAAACATATCACACTTTTCATCATAGTGCTTTTACCAATGCATAAAATGCATGGAGAAGTCATTTCGAATGACTGGTCCTCAGTGTTGTGAGAACGATGACTGGTTAAAATTTTTGGTGGTTTCTTGTTCAGTCCATAGGCCTACATCATGTGGCAAACCGGTGAGCATGTGGCTCTATTAGTATAGGAGATACCTGAAAACATATCACACTTTTCATCATAGTGCTTTTACCAATGCATAAAATGCATGGAGAAGTCATTTCGAATGACTGGTCCTCAGTGTTGTGAGAACGATGACTGGTTAAAATTTTTGGTGGTTTCTTGTTCAGTCCATAGGCCTACATCATGTGGCAAACCGGTGAGCATGTGGCTCTATTAGTATAGGAGATACCTGAAAACATATCACACTTTTCATCATAGTGCTTTTACCAATGCATAAAATGCATGGAGAAGTCATTTCGAATGACTGGTCCTCAGTGTTGTGAGAACGATGACTGGTTAAAATTTTTGGTGGTTTCTTGTTCAGTCCATAGGCCTACATCATGTGGCAAACCGGTGAGCATGTGGCTCTATTAGTATAGGAGATACCTGAAAACATATCACACTTTTCATCATAGTGCTTTTACCAATGCATAAAATGCATGGAGAAGTCATTTCGAATGACTGGTCCTCAGTGTTGTGAGAACGATGACTGGTTAAAATTTTTGGTGGTTTCTTGTTCAGTCCATAGGCCTACATCATGTGGCAAACCGGTGAGCATGTGGCTCTATTAGTATAGGAGATACCTGAAAACATATCACACTTTTCATCATAGTGCTTTTACCAATGCATAAAATGCATGGAGAAGTCATTTCGAATGACTGGTCCTCAGTGTTGTGAGAACGATGACTGGTTAAAATTTTTGGTGGTTTCTTGTTCAGTCCATAGGCCTACATCATGTGGCAAACCGGTGAGCATGTGGCTCTATTAGTATAGGAGATACCTGAAAACATATCACACTTTTCATCATAGTGCTTTTACCAATGCATAAAATGCATGGAGAAGTCATTTTGAATGACTGGTCCTCAGTGTTGTGAGAACGATGACTGGTTAAAATTTTTGGTGGTTTCTTGTTCAGTCCATAGGCCTACATCATGTGGCAAGCCGGTGAGCATGTGGCTCTATTAGTATAGGAGATACCTGAAAACATATCACACTTTTCATCATAGTGCTTTTACCAATGCATAAAATGCATGGAGAAGTCATTTCGAATGACTGGTCCTCAGTGTTGTGAGAACGATGACTGGTTAAAATTTTTGGTGGTTTCTTGTTCAGTCCATAGGCCTACATCATGTGGCAAACCGGTGAGCATGTGGCTCTATTAGTATAGGGGATACCTGAAAACATCACACTTTTCATCATAGTGCTTTTACCAATGCATAAAATGCATGGAGAAGTCATTTCGAATGACTGGTCCTCAGTGTTGTGAGAACGATGACTGGTTAAAATTTTTGGTGGTTTCTTGTTCAGTCCATAGGCCTACATCATGTGGCAAACCGGTGAGCATGTGGCTCTATTAGTATAGGAGATAACTGAAAACATATCACACTTTTCATCATATTGCTTTTACCAATGCATAAAATGCATGGAGAAGTCATTTCGAATGACTGGTCCTCAGTGTTGTGAGAACGATGACTGGTTAAAATTTTTGGTGGTTTCTTGTTCAGTCCATAGGCCTACATCATGTGGCAAACCGGTGAGCATGTGGCTCTATTAGTATAGGAGATACCTGAAAACATATCACACTTTTCATCATAGTGCTTTTACCAATGCATAAAATGCATGGAGAAGTCATTTCGAATGACTGGTCCTCAGTGTTGTGAGAACGATGACTGGTTAAAATTTTTGGTGGTTTCTTGTTCAGTCCATAGGCCTACATCATGTGGCAAACCGGTGAGCATGTGGCTCTATTAGTATAGGAGATACCTGAAAACATATCACACTTTTCATCATAGTGCTTTTACCAATGCATAAAATGCATGGAGAAGTCATTTCGAATGACTGGTCCTCAGTGTTGTGAGAATGAAGACTGGTTAAAATTTTTGGTGGTTTCTTGTTCAGTCCATAGGCCTACATCATGTGGCAAACCGGTGAGCATGTGGCTCTATTAGTATAGGAGATACCTGAAAACATATCACACTTTTCATCATAGTGCTTTTACCAATGCATAAAATGCATGGAGAAGTCATTTCGAATGACTGGTCCTCAGTGTTGTGAGAACGATGACTGGTTAAAATTTTTGGTGGTTTCTTGTTCAGTCCATAGGCCTACATCATGTGGCAAACCGGTGAGCATGTGGCTTTATTAGTATAGGAGATACCTGAAAACATATCACACTTTTCATCATAGTGCTTTTACCAATGCATAAAATGCATGGAGAAGTCATTTCGAATGACTGGTCTTCAGTGTTGTGAGAACGATGACTGGTTAAAATTTTTGGTGGTTTCTTGTTCAGTCCATAGGCCTACATCATGTGGCAAACCGGTGAGCATGTGGCTCTATTAGTATAGGAGATACCTGAAAACATATCACACTTTTCATCATAGTGCTTTTACCAATGCATAAAATGCATGGAGAAGTCATTTCGAATGACTGGTCCTCAGTGTTGTGAGAACGATGACTGGTTAAAATTTTTGGTGGTTTCTTGTTCAGTCCATAGGCCTACATCATGTGGCAAACCGGTGAGCATGTGGCTCTATTAGTATAGGAGATACCTGAAAACATATCACACTTTTCATCATAGTGCTTTTACCAATGCATAAAATGCATGGAGAAGTCATTTCGAATGACTGGTCCTCAGTGTTGTGAGAACGATGACTGGATAAAATTTTTGGTGGTTTCTTGTTCAGTCCATAGGCCTACATCATGTGGCAAACCGGTGAGCATGTGGCTCGATTAGTATAGGAGATACCTGAAAACATATCACACTTTTCATCATAGTGCTTTTACCAATGCATAAAATGCATGGAGAAGTCATTTCGAATGACTGGTCCTCAGTGTTGTGAGAACGATGACTGGTTAAAATTTTTGGTGGTTTCTTGTTCAGTCCATAGGCCTACATCATGTGGCAAACCGGTGAGCATGTGGCTCTATTAGTATAGGAGATACCTGAAAACATATCACACTTTTCATCATAGTGCTTTTACCAATGCATAAAATGCATGGAGAAGTCATTTCGAATGACTGGTCCTCAGTGTTGTGAGAACGATGACTGGTTAAAATTTTTGGTGGTTTCTTGTTCAGTCCATAGGCCTACATCATGTGGCAAACCGGTGAGCATGTGGCTCTATTAGTATAGGAGATACCTGAAAACATATCACACTTTTCATCATAGTGCTTTTACCAATGCATAAAATGCATGGAGAAGTCATTTCGAATGACTGGTCCTCAGTGTTGTGAGAACGATGACTGGTTAAAATTTTTGGTGGTTTCTTGTTCAGTCCATAGGCCTACATCATGTGGCAAACCGGTGAGCATGTGGCTCTATTAGTATAGGAGATACCTGAAAACATATCACACTTTTCATCATAGTGCTTTTACCAATGCATAAAATGCATGGAGAAGTCATTTCGAATGACTGGTCCTCAGTGTTGTGAGAACGATGACTGGTTAAAATTTTTGGTGGTTTCTTGTTCAGTCCATAGGCCTACATCATGTGGCAAACCGGTGAGCATGTGGCTCTATTAGTATAGGAGATACCTGAAAACATATCACACTTTTCAATCATAGTGCTTTTACCAATGCATAAAATGCATGGAGAAGTCATTTCGAATGACTGGTCCTCAGTGTTGTGAGAACGATGACTGGTTAAAATTTTTGGTGGTTTCTTGTTCAGTCCATAGGCCTACATCATGTGGCAAACCGGTGAGCATGTGGCTCTATTAGTATAGGAGATACCTGAAAACATATCACACTTTTCATCATAGTGCTTTTACCAATGCATGAAATGCATGGAGAAGTCATTTCGAATGACTGGTCCTCAGTGTTGTGAGAACGATGACTGGTTAAAATTTTTGGTGGTTTCTTGTTCAGTCCATAGGCCTACATTATGTGGCAAACCGGTGAGCATGTGGCTCTATTAGTATAGGAGATACCTGATAACATATCACACTTTTCATCATAGTGCTTTTACCAATGCATAAAATGCATGGAGAAGTCATTTCGAATGACTGGTCCTCAGTGTTGTGAGAACGATGACTGGATAAAATTTTTGGTGGTTTCTTGTTCAGTCCATAGGCCTACATCATGTGGCAAACCGGTGAGCATGTGGCTCTATTAGTATAGGAGATACCTGAAAACATATCACACTTTTCATCATAGTGCTTTTACCAATGCATAAAATGCATGGAGAAGTCATTTCGAATGACTGGTCCTCAGTGTTGTGAGAACGATGACTGGTTAAAATTTTTGGTGGTTTCTTGTTCAGTCCATAGGCCTACATCATGTGGCAAACCGGTGAGCATGTGGCTCTATTAGTATAGGAGATACCTGAAAACATATCACACTTTTCATCATAGTGCTTTTACCAATGCATAAAATGCATGGAGAAGTCATTTCGAATGACTGGTCCTCAGTGTTGTGAGAACGATGACTGGTTAAAATTTTTGGTGGTTTCTTGTTCAGTCCATAGGCCTACATCATGTGGCAAACCGGTGAGCATGTGGCTCTATTAGTATAGGAGATACCTGAAAACATATCACACTTTTCATCATAGTGCTTTTACCAATGCATAAAATGCATGGAGAAGTCATTTCGAATGACTGGTCCTCAGTGTTGTGAGAACGATGACTGGTTAAAATTTTTGGTGGTTTCTTGTTCAGTCCACAGGCCTACATCATGTGGCAAACCGGTGAGCATGTGGCTCTATTAGAATAGGAGATACCTGAAAACATATCACACTTTTCATCATAGTGCTTTTACCAATGCATAAAATGCATGGAGAAGTCATTTCGAATGACTGGTCCTCAGTGTTGTGAGAACGATGACTGGTTAAAATTTTTGGTGGTTTCTTGTTCAGTCCATAGGCCTACAGCATGTGGCAAACCGGTGAGCATGTGGCTCTATTAGTATAGGAGATACCTGAAAATATATCACACTTTTCATCATAGTGCTTTTACCAATGCATAAAATGCATGGAGAAGTCATTTCGAATGACTGGTCCTCAGTGTTGTGAGAACGATGACTGGTTAAAATTTTTGGTGGTTTCTTGTTCAGTCCATAGGCCTACAGCATGTGGCAAACCGGTGAGCATGTGGCTCTATTAGTATAGGAGATACCTGAAAACATATCACACTTTTCATCATAGTGCTTTTACCAATGCATAAAATGCATGGAGAAGTCATTTCGAATGACTGGTCCTCAGTGTTGTGAGAACGATGACTGGTTAAATTTTTTGGTGGTTTCTTGTTCAGTCCATAGGCCTACATCATGTGGCAAACCGGTGAGCATGTGGCTCTATTAGTATAGGAGATACCTGAAAACATATCACACTTTTCATCATAGTGCTTTTACCAATGCATAAAATGCATGGAGAAGTCATTTCGAATGACTGGTCCTCAGTGTTGTGAGAACGATGACTGGTTAAAATTTTTGGTGGTTTCTTGTTCAGTCCATAGGCCTACATCATGTGGCAAACCGGTGAGCATGTGGCTCTATTAGTATAGGAGATACCTGAAAACATATCACACTCTTCATCATAGTGCTTTTACCAATGCATAAAATGCATGGAGAAGTCATTTCGAATGACTGGTCCTCAGTGTTGTGAGAACGATGACTGGTTAAAATTTTTGGTGGTTTCTTGTTCAGTCCATAGGCCTACATCATGTGGCAAACCGGTGAGCATGTGGCTCTATTAGTATAGGAGATACCTGAAAACATATCACACTTTTCATCATAGTGCTTTTACCAATGCATAAAATGCATGGAGAAGTCATTTCGAATGACTGGTCCTCAGTGTTGTGAGAACGATGACTGGTTAAAATTTTTGGTGGTTTCTTGTTCAGTCCATAGGCCTACATCATGTGGCAAACCGGTGAGCATGTGGCTCTATTAGTATAGGAGATACCTGAAAACATATCACACTTTTCATCATAGTGCTTTTACCAATGCATAAAATGCATGGAGAAGTCATTTCGAATGACTGGTCCTCAGTGTTGTGAGAACGATGACTGGTTAAAATTTTTGGTGGTTTCTTGTTCAGTCCATAGGCCTACATCATGTGGCAAACCGGTGAGCATGTGGCTCTATTAGTATAGGAGATACCTGAAAACATATCACACTTTTCAATCATAGTGCTTTTACCAATGCATAAAATGCATGGAGAAGTCATTTCGAATGACTGGTCCTCAGTGTTGTGAGAACGATGACTGGTTAAAATTTTTGGTGGTTTCTTGTTCAGTCCATAGGCCTACATCATGTGGAAAACCGGTGAGCATGTGGCTCTATTAGTATAGGAGATACCTGAAAACATATCACACTTTTCATCATAGTGCTTTTACCAATGCATAAAATGCATGGAGAAGTCATTTCGAATGACTGGTCCTCAGTGTTGTGAGAACGATGACTGGTTAAAATTTTTGGTGGTTTCTTGTTCAGTCCATAGGCCTACATCATGTGGCAAACCGGTGAGCATGTGGCTCTATTAGTATAGGAGATACCTGAAAACATATCACACTTTTCATCATAGTGCTTTTACCAATGCATAAAATGCATGGAGAAGTCATTTCGAATGACTGGTCCTCAGTGTTGTGAGAACGATGACTGGTTAAAATTTTTGGTGGTTTCTTGTTCAGTCCATAGGCCTACATCATGTGGCAAACCGGTGAGCATGTGGCTCTATTAGTATAGGAGATACCTGAAAACATATCACACTTTTCATCATAGTGCTTTTACCAATGCATAAAATGCATGGAGAAGTCATTTCGAATGACTGGTCCTCAGTGTTGTGAGAACGATGACTGGTTAAAATTTTTGGTGGTTTCTTGTTCAGTCCATAGGCCTACATCATGTGGCAAACCGGTGAGCATGTGGCTCTATTAGTATAGGAGATACCTGAAAACATATCACACTTTTCATCATAGTGCTTTTACCAATGCATAAAATGCATGGAGAAGTCATTTCGAATGACTGGTCCTCAGTGTTGTGAGAACGATGACTGGTTAAAATTTTTGGTGGTTTCTTGTTCAGTCCATAGGCCTACATCATGTGGCAAACCGGTGAGCATGTGGCTCTATTAGTATAGGAGATACCTGAAAACATATCACACTTTTCAATCATAGTGCTTTTACCAATGCATAAAATGCATGGAGAAGTCATTTCGAATGACTGGTCCTCAGTGTTGTGAGAACGATGACTGGTTAAAATTTTTGGTGGTTTCTTGTTCAGTCCATAGGCCTACATCATGTGGCAAACCGGTGAGCATGTGGCTCTATTAGTATAGGAGATACCTGAAAACATATCACACTTTTCATCATAGTGCTTTTACCAATGCATGAAATGCATGGAGAAGTCATTTCGAATGACTGGTCCTCAGTGTTGTGAGAACGATGACTGGTTAAAATTTTTGGTGGTTTCTTGTTCAGTCCATAGGCCTACATCATGTGGCAAACCGGTGAGCATGTGGCTCTATTAGTATAGGAGATACCTGATAACATATCACACTTTTCATCATAGTGCTTTTACCAATGCATAAAATGCATGGAGAAGTCATTTCGAATGACTGGTCCTCAGTGTTGTGAGAACGATGACTGGATAAAATTTTTGGTGGTTTCTTGTTCAGTCCATAGGCCTACATCATGTGGCAAACCGGTGAGCATGTGGCTCTATTAGTATAGGAGATACCTGAAAACATATCACACTTTTCATCATAGTGCTTTTACCAATGCATAAAATGCATGGAGAAGTCATTTCGAATGACTGGTCCTCAGTGTTGTGAGAACGATGACTGGTTAAAATTTTTGGTGGTTTCTTGTTCAGTCCATAGGCCTACATCATGTGGCAAACCGGTGAGCATGTGGCTCTATTAGTATAGGAGATACCTGAAAACATATCACACTTTTCATCATAGTGCTTTTACCAATGCATAAAATGCATGGAGAAGTCATTTCGAATGACTGGTCCTCAGTGTTGTGAGAACGATGACTGGTTAAAATTTTTGGTGGTTTCTTGTTCAGTCCATAGGCCTACATCATGTGGCAAACCGGTGAGCATGTGGCTCTATTAGTATAGGAGATACCTGAAAACATATCACACTTTTCATCATAGTGCTTTTACCAATGCATAAAATGCATGGAGAAGTCATTTCGAATGACTGGTCCTCAGTGTTGTGAGAACGATGACTGGTTAAAATTTTTGGTGGTTTCTTGTTCAGTCCACAGGCCTACATCATGTGGCAAACCGGTGAGCATGTGGCTCTATTAGAATAGGAGATACCTGAAAACATATCACACTTTTCATCATAGTGCTTTTACCAATGCATAAAATGCATGGAGAAGTCATTTCGAATGACTGGTCCTCAGTGTTGTGAGAACGATGACTGGTTAAAATTTTTGGTGGTTTCTTGTTCAGTCCATAGGCCTACAGCATGTGGCAAACCGGTGAGCATGTGGCTCTATTAGTATAGGAGATACCTGAAAATATATCACACTTTTCATCATAGTGCTTTTACCAATGCATAAAATGCATGGAGAAGTCATTTCGAATGACTGGTCCTCAGTGTTGTGAGAACGATGACTGGTTAAAATTTTTGGTGGTTTCTTGTTCAGTCCATAGGCCTACAGCATGTGGCAAACCGGTGAGCATGTGGCTCTATTAGTATAGGAGATACCTGAAAACATATCACACTTTTCATCATAGTGCTTTTACCAATGCATAAAATGCATGGAGAAGTCATTTCGAATGACTGGTCCTCAGTGTTGTGAGAACGATGACTGGTTAAATTTTTGGTGGTTTCTTGTTCAGTCCATAGGCCTACATCATGTGGCAAACCGGTGAGCATGTGGCTCTATTAGTATAGGAGATACCTGAAAACATATCACACTTTTCATCATAGTGCTTTTACCAATGCATAAAATGCATGGAGAAGTCATTTCGAATGACTGGTCCTCAGTGTTGTGAGAACGATGACTGGTTAAAATTTTTGGTGGTTTCTTGTTCAGTCCATAGGCCTACATCATGTGGCAAACCGGTGAGCATGTGGCTCTATTAGTATAGGAGATACCTGAAAACATATCACACTTTTCATCATAGTGCTTTTACCAATGCATAAAATGCATGGAGAAGTCATTTCGAATGACTGGTCCTCAGTGTTGTGAGAACGATGACTGGTTAAAATTTTTGGTGGTTTCTTGTTCAGTCCATAGGCCTACATCATGTGGCAAACCGGTGAGCATGTGGCTCTATTAGTATAGGAGATACCTGAAAACATATCACACTTTTCATCATAGTGCTTTTACCAATGCATAAAATGCATGGAGAAGTCATTTCGAATGACTGGTCCTCAGTGTTGTGAGAACGATGACTGGTTAAAATTTTTGGTGGTTTCTTGTTCAGTCCATAGGCCTACATCATGTGGCAAACCGGTGAGCATGTGGCTCTATTAGTATAGGAGATACCTGAAAACATATCACACTTTTCATCATAGTGCTTTTACCAATGCATAAAATGCATGGAGAAGTCATTTCGAATGACTGGTCCTCAGTGTTGTGAGAACGATGACTGGTTAAAATTTTTGGTGGTTTCTTGTTCAGTCCATAGGCCTACATCATGTGGCAAACCGGTGAGCATGTGGCTCTATTAGTATAGGAGATACCTGAAAACATATCACACTTTTCATCATAGTGCTTTTACCAATGCATAAAATGCATGGAGAAGTCATTTCGAATGACTGGTCCTCAGTGTTGTGAGAACGATGACTGGTTAAAATTTTTGGTGGTTTCTTGTTCAGTCCATAGGCCTACATCATGTGGAAAACCGGTGAGCATGTGGCTCTATTAGTATAGGAGATACCTGAAAACATATCACACTTTTCATCATAGTGCTTTTACCAATGCATAAAATGCATGGAGAAGTCATTTCGAATGACTGGTCCTCAGTGTTGTGAGAACGATGACTGGTTAAAATTTTTGGTGGTTTCTTGTTCAGTCCATAGGCCTACATCATGTGGCAAACCGGTGAGCATGTGGCTCTATTAGTATAGGAGATACCTGAAAACATATCACACTTTTCATCATAGTGCTTTTACCAATGCATAAAATGCATGAAGTCATTTCGAATGACTGGTCCTCAGTGTTGTGAGAACGATGACTGGTTAAAATTTTTGGTGGTTTCTTGTTCAGTCCATAGGCCTACATCATGTGGCAAACCGGTGAGCATGTGGCTCTATTAGTATAGGAGATACCTGAAAACATATCACACTTTTCATCATAGTGCTTTTACCAATGCATAAAATGCATGGAGAAGTCATTTCGAATGACTGGTCCTCAGTGTTGTGAGAACGATGACTGGATAAAATTTTTGGTGGTTTCTTGTTCAGTCCATAGGCCTACATCATGTGGCAAACCGGTGAGCATGTGGCTCTATTAGTATAGGAGATACCTGAAAACATATCACACTTTTCATCATAGTGCTTTTACCAATGCATAAAATGCATGGAGAAGTCATTTCGAATGACTGGTCCTCAGTGTTGTGAGAACGATGACTGGTTAAAATTTTTGGTGGTTTCTTGTTCAGTCCATAGGCCTACATCATGTGGCAAACCGGTGAGCATGTGGCTCTATTAGTATAGGAGATACCTGAAAACATATCACACTTTTCATCATAGTGCTTTTACCAATGCATAAAATGCATGGAGAAGTCATTTCGAATGACTGGTCCTCAGTGTTGTGAGAACGATGACTGGTTAAAATTTTTGGTGGTTTCTTGTTCAGTCCATAGGCCTACATCATGTGGCAAACCGGTGAGCATGTGGCTCTATTAGTATAGGAGATACCTGAAAACATATCACACTTTTCATCATAGTGCTTTTACCAATGCATAAAATGCATGGAGAAGTCATTTCGAATGACTGGTCCTCAGTGTTGTGAGAACGATGACTGGTTAAAATTTTTGGTGGTTTCTTGTTCAGTCCATAGGCCTACATCATGTGGCAAACCGGTGAGCATGTGGCTCTATTAGTATAGGAGATACCTGAAAACATATCACACTTTTCATCATAGTGCTTTTACCAATGCATAAAATGCATGGAGAAGTCATTTCGAATGACTGGTCCTCAGTGTTGTGAGAACGATGACTGGTTAAAATTTTTGGTGGTTTCTTGTTCAGTCCATAGGCCTACATCATGTGGCAAACCGGTGAGCATGTGGCTCTATTAGTATAGGAGATACCTGAAAACATATCACACTTTTCATCATAGTGCTTTTACCAATGCATAAAATGCATGGAGAAGTCATTTCGAATGACTGGTCCTCAGTGTTGTGAGAACGATGACTGGTTAAAATTTTTGGTGGTTTCTTGTTCAGTCCATAGGCCTACATCATGTGGCAAACCGGTGAGCATGTGGCTCTATTAGTATAGGAGATACCTGAAAACATATCACACTTTTCATCATAGTGCTTTTACCAATGCATAAAATGCATGGAGAAGTCATTTCGAATGACTGGTCCTCAGTGTTGTGAGAACGATGACTGGTTAAAATTTTTGGTGGTTTCTTGTTCAGTCCATAGGCCTACATCATGTGGCAAACCGGTGAGCATGTGGCTCTATTAGTATAGGAGATACCTGAAAACATATCACACTTTTCATCATAGTGCTTTTACCAATGCATAAAATGCATGGAGAAGTCATTTCGAATGACTGGTCCTCAGTGTTGTGAGAACGATGACTGGTTAAAATTTTTGGTGGTTTCTT
>NW_027194536.1:0-17826 GCF_032444005.1 Ranitomeya imitator
CATAAGGATGGGGACGCGGGATGGAGCAGCACATAAGGATGGGGACGCGGGATGCAGCAGCACATAAGGATGGGGACGCGGGATGGAGCAGCACATAAGGATGGGGACGCGGGATGGAGCAGCACATAAGGATGGGGACGCGGGGTGGAGCAGCACATAAGGATGGGAACGCGGGATGGAGCAGCACATAAGGATGGGGACGCAGGATGGAGCAGCACATAAGGATGGGGACGCAGGATGGAGCAGCACATAAGGATGGGGACGCAGGATGGAGCAGCACATAAGGATGGGGACGCAGGATGGAGCAGCACATAAGGATGGGGACGCAGGATGGAGCAGCACATGACAGGATGGGGACGCAGGATGGAGCAGCACATGACAGGATGGGGACGCAGGATGGAGCAGCACATAAGGATGGGGACGCATGATGGAGCAGCACATGACAGGATGGGGACGCAGGATGGAGCAGCGCATGACAGGATGGGGAAGCAGGATGGAGCAGCGCATGACAGGATGGGGACGCAGGATGGGAGCAGCGCATGACATGATGGGGACGCAGGATGGGAGCAGCGCATGACAGGATGGGGACGCAGGATGGAGCAGCGCATGACAGGAAGGGGAACGCAGGATGGAGCAGCGCATGACAGGATGGGGACGCAGGATGGAGCACATGACAGGATGGGGACGCAGGATGGAGCAGCGCATGACAGGATGGGGACGCAAGATGGAGCAGCGCATGACAGGATGGGGACGCAGGATGGAGCAGCACATGACAGGATGGGGACGCAGGATGGGAGCAGCGCATGACAGGATGGGGACGCAGGATGGAGCAGCACATGACAGGATGGGGACGCAGGATTGAGCAGCGCATGACAGGAAGGGGAACGCAGGATGGAGCAGCGTATGACAGGATGGGGACGCAGGATGGAGCAGCACATACCAGGATGGAGACAATATACCAATATAAATGCTCGCCACCCGGGCGTAGAACGGGTTCAATAGCTAGTATATATATAAGAGTAATGGAAGTGCACGGTTACCAGGGCCATATTTGCCACTAGGCACTTGAGGGCACGTGCCTAGGGCGGGGACGATGCGGGGTGGCGGCACCTGAGCAAGTTTTTTTTTTTTTTTTTAAAGTCCTGGGTCACCTCCCGACCGACCACGTGGTTCCGCTCATTAAGGTCATGAATATGCGCATATTCATGACCTTAATGAGCGGTACCACATGACCGCTCACTCAGGAAGAAGGTGCTGCGCCGGGAGTTGAGACAGAGCCAGAGGGATGTCGGCGGGACAGGTGAGTATGAGGGACGGGGGAAGAAAGAGGACGGGGAGCAGAGCCATGAGAGAAGGAGCGGGGGGGAGGAGGGGGAGGGAGAGATGAGCCATGCATACGGGGGGATTATGATCCATGCATACAAGAGGTGGGGGGGAATTATGAGCCATGCATACAGGGGGGGGGGAATATGAGCCATGCATACAGCGGGGGGAATATGAGCCATGCATACAGGAGGGGGGGAATTATGAGCCATGCATACAGGAGGGGGGATATGAGCCATGCATACAGGGGGGGTAATTATGAGCCATGCATACATGAGGGGGGATATGAGCCATGAATACAGGGGGGAAATTATGAGCCATGCATACAGGAGGGGGGGAATTATGAGCCATGCATACAGGAGGGGGGATATGAGCCATGCATACAGGAGGGGGGGATATGAGCCATGAATACAGGGGGGAAATTATGAGCCATGCATACAGGAGGGGGGGAATTATGAGCCATGCATACAGGAGGGGGGGAATTATGAGCCATGCATACAGGAGGGGGGGAATTATGAGCCATGCATACAGGAGGGGGGATATGAGCCATGCATACAGGGGGGGAATTATGAGTCGTGCATACAGGAGGGGGGGAATATGAGCCATGCATACAGGGGGGGGGAATTATGAGCCATGCATACAGGGGGGGAATTATGAGCCATACATACAGGAGGGGGACGGTGGTGGAATATGAGCCATGCATACAGGAGGTGGGGGGGAATTATGAGCCATGCATACAGGAGGGGGGGATTATGAGCCATCATACAGGAGGGGGGAAATATGAGCCATGCATACTGTAGGGGGGGAATATGAGCCATGCATACAGGAGGAGGGGGGAATATGAGCCATGCATATGGGATGGGAGGGAGATTAGCCATGCATACAATATGGGAGGGGGGCATTATACAGTATTGAGCATCATGTGGGGTAATTATACAGTATGGAGCATCATGTGGGGCCATTATACAGTATTGAGCATCATGTGTGGCCATTATACAGTATAGAGCATCATGTGTGGCCATTATACAGTATGGAGCATCATGTGTGACCATTATACAGTATGGAGCATCATGTGTGGCTATTATACAGTATAGAGCATCATGTGTGGCCATTATACAGTATGGAGCATCATGTGTGGCTATTATACAGTATAGAGCATCATGTGTGGCTATTATACAGTATTGAGCATCATGTGTGGCCATTATACAG
This sequence comes from Ranitomeya imitator, assembly GCF_032444005.1. Lineage (NCBI taxonomy): Eukaryota > Metazoa > Chordata > Amphibia > Anura > Dendrobatidae > Ranitomeya > Ranitomeya imitator. The sequence goes on from NW_027194536.1 coordinate 2,533, forward strand.
TATGGAGCATCATGTGTGACTATTATACAGTATAGAGCATCATGTGTGGCTATTATACAGTATTGAGCATCATGTGTGGCCATTATACAGTATGGAGCATCATGTGTGGCCATTATACAGTATAGAGCATCATGTTATAGCTGTTTTTCATTCTGACCCAAATGTCAGCTGACAGATCACCAGTGAGGGCCAAATCGTGGAGTTACGCCCGTCATTTTACAAGCGCGCTTGGAGACAAAAAGACACCTCACACATATCCTGTGAGCAAGTCACTTTTATCTGAAGTAAAAGAGCAAGAAGCAAATTTTATACCATTTACACATAATGCATTTCAATGTAACTCATGTAGCCCCCACCATCGCCCAGGGTCATACTTTATTTACCATAACCCAGAATATGTTGTACTGACTCTTGAGAACATACATGATAAGAAGTACAGTCTCCTTGAAGCGGAGACACTAAGACTACTGCATCAACAGATTCTAGTAATTCTAACAATTAAAGGCAAGAGGCACTTAAAGGCAAGGTAGCTAAAGGCAATTAACCCTTCTATATCAATTTCCCCCTTTTGTAAATGGTATAACCTCTGCTACGGGGTCAGCTGATGTCCACAAAGGAGCTACTGTCTCATGGGTCTAGTACCCACAAGGGGACTTCCTACCTGCTTCACCCATCCACCCTCAGTGTGGACACTCACCTTCCCCATCAGCAGTGGCCATACGGGGCCTATGATATACTACAGAAGGTTCAGCCTTAGATTTTTTTCTACACCTACATTATTCCATAGCTTAGGTAATATATATATTAGCGCTTTTACGGCTACATAAAAGAATAAGTAAAGCAACAAAATTTGCATACAAGTCTGTAAAACACCGAAAATAATCCATCCCGCTAGGCCGCTAAGCCAATTGGCTGGAAAAAAAAAGGAGTCTCTATATTGTATTAGTCTCATTAAGAGCCTTAAGGAACCACGAAAATCTGAGTCCAAGTCTCACTGTGCATGCAGTGTGGTGTTAATACCTTCCTGGGGTAACATAGTAACATAGTAACATAGTTAGTAAGGCCGAAAAAAGACATTTGTCCATCCAGTTCAGCCTATATTCCATCATAATAAATCCCCAGATCTACGTCCTTCTACAGAACCTAATAATTGTATGATACAATATTGTTCTGCTCCAGGAAGACATCCAGGCCTCTCTTGAACCCCTCGACTGAGTTCGCCATCACCACCTCCTCAGGCAAGCAATTCCAGATTCTCACTGCCCTAACAGTAAAGAATCCTCTTCTATGTTGGTGGAAAAACCTTCTCTCCTCCAGACGCAAAGAATGCCCCCTTGTGCCCGTTACCTTCCTTGGTATAAACAGATCCTCAGCGAGATATTTGTATTGTCCCCTTATATACTTATACATGGTTATTAGATCGCCCCTCAGTCGTCTTTTTTCTAGACTAAATAATCCTAATTTCGCTAATCTATCTGGGTATTGTAGTTCTCCCATCCCCTTTATTAATTTTGTTGCCCTCCTTTGTACTCTCTCTAGTTCCATTATATCCTTCCTGAGCACCGGTGCCCAAAACTGGACACAGTACTCCATGTGCAGTCTAACTAGGGATTTGTACAGAGGCAATATAATGCTCTCATCATGTGTATCCAGACCTCTTTTAATGCACCCCATGATCCTGTTTGCCTTGGCAGCTGCTGCCTGGCACTGGCTGCTCCAGGTAAGTTTATCATTAACTAGGATCCCCAAGTCCTTCTCCCTGTCAGATTTACCCAGTGGTTTCCCGTTCAGTGTGTAATGGTGATATTGATTCCTTCTTCCCATGTGTATAACCTTACATTTATCATTGTTAAACCTCATCTGCCACCTTTCAGCCCAAGTTTCCAACTTATCCAGATCCATCTGTAGCAGAATACTATCTTCTCTTGTATTAACTGCTTTACATAGTTTTGTATCATCTGCAAATATCGATATTTTACTGTGTAAACCTTCTACCAGATCATTAATGAATATGTTGAAGAGAACAGGTCCCAATACTGACCCCTGCGGTACCCCACTGGTCACAGCGACCCAGTTAGAGACTATACCATTTATAACCACCCTCTGCTTTCTATCACTAAGCCAGTTACTAACCCATTTACACACATTTTCCCCCAGACCAAGCATTCTCATTTTGTGTACCAACCTCTTGTGCGGCACGGTATCAAACGCTTTGGAAAAATCGAGATATACCACGTCCAATGACTCACCGTGGTCCAGCCTATAGCTTACCTCTTCATAAAAACTGATTAGATTGGTTTGACAGGAGCGATTTCTCATAAACCCATGCTGATATGGAGTTAAACAGTTATTCTCATTGAGATAATCCAGAATAACATCCCTCAGAAACCCTTCAAATATTTTACCAACAATAGAGGTTAGACTTACTGGCCTATAATTTCCAGGTTCACTTTTAGAGCCCTTTTTGAATATTGGCACCACATTTGCTATGCGCCAGTCCTGCGGAACAGACCCTGTCGCTATAGAGTCACTAAAAATAAGAAATAATGGTTTATCTATTACATTACTTAGTTCTCTTAGTACTCGTGGGTGTATGCCATCCGGACCCGGAGATTTATCTATTTTAATCTTATTTAGCCGGTTTCGCACCTCTTCTTGGGTTAGATTGGTGACCCTTAATATAGGGTTTTCATTGTTTCTTGGGATTTCACCTAGCATTTCATTTTCCACCGTGAATACCGTGGAGAAGAAGGTGTTTAATATGTTAGCTTTTTCCTCGTCATCTACAACCATTCTTTCCTCACTATTTTTTAAGGGGCCTACATTTTCAATTTTTATTCTTTTACTATTGATATAGTTGAAGAACAGTTTGGGATTAGTTTTACTCTCCTTAGCAATGTGCTTCTCTGTTTCCTTTTTGGCAGCTTTAATTAGTTTTTTAGATAAAGTATTTTTCTCCCTATAGTTTTTTAGAGCTTCAATGGTGCCATCCTGCTTTAGTAGTGCAAATGCTTTCTTTTTACTGTTAATTGCCTGTCTTACTTCTTTGTTTAGCCACATTGGGTTTTTCCTATTTCTAGTCCTTTTATTCCCACAAGGTATAAACCGCTTACACTGCCTATTTAGGATGTTCTTAAACATTTCCCATTTATTATCTGTATTCTCATTTCTGAGGATATTGTCCCAGTCTACCAGATTAAGGGCATCTCTAAGCTGTTCAAACTTTGCCTTCCTAAAGTTCAATGTTTTTGTGACTCCCTGACAAGTCCCCCTAGTGAAAGACAGGTGAAACTGCACAATATTGTGGTCGCTATTTCCTAAATGCCCAACCACCTGCAGATTTGTTATTCTGTCAGGTCTATTAGATAGTATTAGGTCTAAAAGTGCTGCTCCTCTGGTTGGATTCTGCACCAATTGTGAAAGATAATTTTTCTTGGTTATTAGCAGAAACCTGTTGCCTTTATGGGTTTCACAGGTTTCTGTTTCCCAGTTAATATCCGGGTAGTTAAAGTCCCCCATAACCAGGACCTCATTATGGGTTGCAGCTTCATCTATCTGCTTTAGAAGTAGACTTTCCATGTTTTCTGTTATATTTGGGGGTTTGTAACAGACCCCAATGAGAATTTTGTTACCATTTTTCCCTCCATGAATTTCAACCCATATGGACTCGACATCCTCATTCCCTTCGCTAATATCCTCCCTTAAAGTGGACTTTAGACAAGACTTTACATAGAGACAAACCCCTCCTCCTCTCCGATTTTTACGATCCTTTCTAAACAGACTGTAACCCTGTAAGTTAACTGCCCAGTCATAGCTTTCATCTAACCATGTCTCGGTTATTCCCACTATGTCAAAGTTACCTGTAGATATTTCTGCTTCTAGTTCTTCCATCTTGTTTGTCAGGCTTCTGGCGTTTGCGAGCATGCAGTTTAGAGGATTTTGTTTTGTTCCAATCTCCTCACTGTGGATTGTTTTAGAAATGTTCTTACCTCCCTTCTGAGTATGTTTTCCTGGGTCGTCTTTGTTCGAGTCTAATGTTTTTCTTCCCGTCCCCTCTTCTTCTAGTTTAACGCCCTCCTGATGAGTGTAGCGAGTCTTCTGGCGAATGTGTGTTTCCCAGGTTTGTTGAGGTGTAGTCCGTCTCTGGCGAGGAGTCCATCATACCAGTAATTCACACCGTGGTCCAGGAATCCAAATCCTTGTTGTCTGCACCATCGTCTTAGCCAGTTGTTTGCATCAAGGATCCTGTTCCATCTCCTGGTGCCATGCCCGTCTACTGGAAGGATAGAAGAAAAAACTACCTGTGCATCCAGTTCCTTTACTTTCTTCCCCAACTCTTCAAAGTCCTTGCAGATTGTCGGTAGGTCCTTCCTTGCCGTGTCATTGGTGCCAACATGTATCAGAAGAAATGGGTGGACGTCCTTGGAGCTGAAGAGCTTTGGTATCCTATCGGTCACATCCTTGATCATCGCACCTGGAAGGCAGCATACTTCTCTTGCAGTTATGTCCGGTCTGCAGATGGCTGCTTCGGTGCCTCTCAGTAGTGAGTAAGGCTAAGTACAGCATAGTCCTTGCAGATACTGGGCTGGGTGCACAGATCCAACAGTCCAGCAGTTTTTGTCCTTCCGCGTCTTTTATAAGAAAAGCAAGATGTTGAATAAGTTTGTTTATCTAGTGTCTCTGTAAGGTGCAAACATCCTATCACTGCCAGCACGGTGATTAGGACAACATTCATTCTGCTGGTGAAAAGATCTTTTTGCAGTGACTGGCAAGGATCCAGGTGGGCTTTCCCTCAAGTTTCCCTGAGGTGAATGTGGTCAGCTGGAGTTTAAAACGGGCCGTCAAACCGTGGATCTAGGCTCCTTCTCACGTGTCTGTGTATGACCACCAATCACCTGGATTCAGCTGATGTACATCTGTGTATGACCACCAATCACCTGGATTCAGCTGATGTACATCTGTGTATGACCACCAATCACCTGGATTCAGCTGATATACGTCTGCACTGGCATTAGGATCTGGAATGGATGAAAACACATGTTTATGCACCACATTAAGTCTTTTCTGTAAGGCCTGGACATGGGCTGTCATAGCACCGTGTTGCTTTTGTAGCACCTGTGGGAAGTACAGACCAGCCTCTGGCAAACTACTAAACAGGACTTCAAAAGGACACAAGTCTGTCTTTCTATTTGGAGTGTGTGTGACTGAAAAGAGTGCAAGAGACAAACACTCTACCACGCTCTTTCCTTTGCCTGCCGTGGCCTTTGATTTTCCAGTTTAAGTGTCCCATTTAGTCTCATCACTTTCCCACTACTTTGTTGTCTATATGGTGCATGATATGCTTGCTGCACTCCCAGGACCTGCATGACTTCCCTCGTTATTTCTCCCGTGAAGTGTGTGTCCCTATCGCTGTCCATGGTTTCTAGGACACCATACCTGCAGATCAGTTTTTTTTATCAGTTTGTCTGCAGTCGCTTTAGTATTTGCACATTTTACAAAATAGGCTTCCTGCCAACCAGAGAAGAGATCTACACATACTAGGACATTTTTCACACACTCCTACCTTGGGTAGCTGTATGTAGCCAGTCTGCAGTCTCTGAAACGGGTAGAGAGGCCTGGGTGTCGCTTTCTTAGGGATTTTTACTGTTTTACCTGGGTTGTGCTGTGCACAGATGAGGCATGACCGTACGAGCTTTGCGGCTGCGTAACTGAAACCAGGAGCGATCCAGAAGGCATCTTGTGTTGCTTGCGCCATGATTGGGAGCAGGGATCTTGGTATATACGATTTATCCTGATTCTCCCATACTCTTTCTGAGTTCAGCTTGTAATGACCAGAGGTCCGAATAAGATCCAGTGAGTCACAAACCAAGACCAAGGCAGAAATCTCCAACGGTATTTACTCAAAGGCAAAATAATCAAGGTAATATGGAGAATATTAAGACAGATGCACCCCAAAGATACACTAATTCAGCAGCAGCTGAAATCACTGTGCCACTCCAAGGTCTCCTGAGAACTGTATACTACAACAGACTAGTAAGAAATTTACCTAACAGGCAACTAAAAACAGGAACAAGTGTAAATTGAATGTAGTGTTATTAAGGGAGCCCCTGGAATGGCACATTGAGTATAACTTACACAACTCTAATATAAGATACACCTCTAAAGTAACAATCTAACACTCTGAGCAGAGATACCCGGGTATCTATAACTATGGTACCGTATCCTGAGATGGATTTCCTCTCAGGCAGGAATCCGCACAGGCTGCAGCCAGTTCATATCTTCAGCGCCAATAAGTTACAGCAAACTCCTCTTGTCTTGTCGGCCGATGCCGAGCCCAAACGCCGGGGACTTAGTTAGTGGTCTCACGATGTTGTCTCTGCTTCTGTAGCTCCTAGGAATGCTTCCACGACAATCCGTCCGTCTCTGTATCAGCAGTCTGTCCAGACTTGGTTCTCCACTCAATGCACAGGGAATCCACAGACTTCCAAATACGTACTGGGTTCTTAGTAAAGTCTCAGTCTTTTGTTAAATAAAGGGTTAACTCCTCTCCAGGAAACGTTAGCCACACAAGTCTCTCACAGAGTTAAACAAAAGGTTAGTTCTTCTCCAGGGGAACGTTAGCAACAAAAAGTCTCTCAAAAGCTTCTTTTCCTCCAAAAACACTTGCAGTAAATCCACACACAGTCTCTCTTTAAGATATCACAGCAGCTTCTGCCTTTGTTTCCCGCCTTTTTCTCTCCCAGCTCTCACTTCCTAGTTTCACTTTACACACGAGACACTAGACCCCACCCAGCAGCACACATTGTCTCTGAGAGTTTTGCACGGTCTGTTCTCTTCTGCAATAGGCAAAAACCACAGGGTCCTAGTGCCCTCTCAGTGGGACTACAGTTCACCCTCTTACATGCCACCCCACTAGAGGTTGGCGTCCTCGACATACCTTCCCACTCAAATTCATCTTGAGCATATCGCTGAGGCGGTATTCCTGCCGTAGATCGTGTAGTTCTCCTGAGTCCTACATCAACAGGTGCGACCTTAGAGGGAGCTAGAGTCTCTTCCATGGTCGTGTTAGTGGGCGTAAGTGGAGTTGTCTCCTCCTGCGGCTCGATGTCCTGTGATACAGCGTCAGGACCAAGCAGTTGACCTGATGCACTCTCCTCAACAACATCCTCCATATCCCCAACATTCTCATCACCCGAGGCCAGATCGGTCACAGGGGGCAAATAAGCAGGCGCAGGAGTAAGCACACCATCAAACTCAAGATCATTCAGAGCTTCCGCCCCTTGAAACATGGCCTCTGGCTCTAGGGGGGTAGGCGCCGAATCTTCAAACCAGCACCGCTGTAACATGTTACGATGCAAATTACGGGTTGGCCCCCCTGTCCCCACCGGTTCGACCTCGTACACTGGAATCTCAGGGTTCACCTGTTTTTTTATCAGATACGGTATCGCCTCCCATCGGTCACTCAGCTTTCCTGACCGTCGTTTTGTCCTCACCAACACTCTGTCTCCCGGAGAGAACAGCTCTGTTTGTACAGGTCGCGTGTCCTTATGGACCACCTGGCGAAGGCGGTCACCCACCACCTGATGCACCACCCTCAACCGCCGCCGATGCTCTCGTACCCACTCGGATGCAGTCCGAAGGGGGGCGGAGGAGGGATCTGGCATGCTCAAATCCTCAATGTCTCGGCCAGGTCTACCAAACATCAACATGTGTGGTGAGTAACCAGTAGTACTGTGCACCCTGTTATTGTAAGCCCACATCAATTCGGGGAGATACTCAGGCCAGCATGTCTGTTGCTGACTCTCTAAGGACCTCAACATTTGCAACAGGGTCCGATTAAAACGCTCACACGCCCCGTTACCCTGAGGGTGGTAAGGCGTTGTTCTCGACTGCTCGATACCATAGAGCTGGTGCAACTCTTTCATCAGCGTTCCCTGAAAGCAGGCCCCTTGATCTGAATGTATTCTCTGCGGACACCCGAACACTTGGAAGAAATGTCGGCACACTGCCTCAGCCGCCGACTTGGCCGTCTGATCTCTTGTCGGCACCGCTACAGCATACTTGGTAAAGTGATCTGTCATCACCAGGCAGTAGGAGTACCCTGATGTAGAGTACCCTATCAACACGTAGTCAATCATGAGTAGTTCCAGTGGAGCTGAAGTCTTAATAGACTGTGTGGGAGCCCGCTGCTCAGGGCTTTTGTTGAGCCCACAAATTCAGCACTGCCGACACGCGTCGGCCACCATCCCTCCCAACTCAGGGCAGTAGAGGACTCGCTGCAACCACTGAAGTGTCTTTTCACTTCCAAAATGGGCCCCCTTCTCATGCGCCTCACGAGCGACCACCGGCCCCATCCCCACAGGAATTATCAGTTGGTACCGATGCTGCAGCTCCGATGGCAGGTACACCTTACGATACAAAAGACCTTGTTCCACACACAATTTATCCCATTGTCGAAGGAGTTTCATTCCTTCCATGGACAACTGAGCCTTGTCCTCTGCACTGGGCCAGGCCTTGTTTTGTACCCAACGGCGCACAAGTGCAACGTCCGGACACTCATCCTGGACTCTTGTCCAATCTGAGGGTGTTTTACCCAGGACACAGGGCATCCCGGTGGCCACCCCACTTGAGTGTACCACACTTTGGAAGATAGGTATTTGCCCCAAAGCTGGAGTTTCAGTATCCTCAAGTTGTTCATCAACATCTTCCCCGGATGACCCAAGGGGCACTCTTGACAATGCATCTGCATTGCCGTTCTCTCGACCAGAGCGAAATTTAATGCGGTAATTGAACTTGGCCAGTCTGGCGACCCACCGCTGCTCCAACGCCCCCAGTTTTGCATTCTCTAAGTGAGCTAGCGGGTTGTTATCTGTCATGACTAGCACCTCAGCTCCTGTTAGATACTCGGCGAAGCGTTCTGTCATTGCCCACACCAGGGCCAGCAATTCCAGCCGGAATGAGCTGTAGTTAGCCGGATTTCGCTCGGAGTCTCTTAAAGATCTGCTGCCATAAGAAATCACTCGTTCTCGGCCGTCCTGCACCTGTGCTAGTACTGCCCCCAACCCATGAAGACTACCATCGGTATACAACAAAAAAGGGGTGTCAAACCGGGCGTAGGCCAGCAATGGGGCACTCGTTAGGGCGGTTTTCACTCCATCAAATGCCTTTTTCTGTAGGGGCCCCCATGGAATGGGGCGATTTCGAGGACCCAGCGCTGTGCCTCTCAAAAGTTCATTCAAGGGACTCACCACTTGTGAGAATTTAGGCACAAACCGCCGATAGTTTCCTGCTAGGCCCAGGAAGGCCCGCACTTCTCGCAGGTCACAAGGAGGTGGCCACTCTTGTACCGCCTTAATCTTACTGGCTAAAGGTAGTACCCCGTCCGGGGTCACCAGATGCCCCAAATATTCAATCTGGTTTCGTAACAGCTGACATTTTTTTGGCTTTATTTTCAGGCCGTAGCTCTTGAGCCGCCGGAGAACTTGACGCAGCTTCTCCAGATGATCTTCAAATGAGGTTCCGAACACCACAATGTCGTCCAAATATATCAGGACTGATTCAAAATTTAGATCGCCCAAGCAATGTTCCATCAGGCGTTGGAAGGTTCCCGGGGCGGTAGCGAGGCCAAAGGGCATCCGGTTGAACTCAAAGAGCCCCATTGGCAATACAAACGCCGTCTTGGCCCGATCTTTTTCAGCCATTGGGACCTGCCAGTACCCGCTTGCCAAATCCAACGTTGAGAAATACTTGGCCCGACCCAGGGCCGACAGGGATTCTTCAATACGGGGTAAAGGATATGCGTCCCGTACGGTGTGGGCATTCAATTTCCGATAGTCCACACAAAATCGGAGTGTCCCATCCTTCTTGCGGACCAAGACTACAGGGGCCGCCCAGGGACTCCGGCTCTCTCGGATCACTTGGTTGTCCAGCATACTGGCCACCATGCTCTTCACCTCTTGATAGAGCGCCGGAGGAATTTGGCGATATCTTTCTCTAATGGGTGGAGTATCCCCCGTTGGAATCTCATGCTCAATCGTCTGGGTACACCCGAAGTCCTCTCCATGTCGGGAAAAGGTCTCTTGATGTTCCCACAAAACTCTCTCCAACTGCTCCAACTGCACGGGGGTCAGCTTCTCCCGATCCACTCCCATCTGCTCCATGATCACATGAACATTCCATTCCTCCGTAGGAGGTTCAGTCCGGCCTACCTCGACCGCGAATGTCCAGGATGACTGTTGGTCTGGTCGCAATTCGAACCCTGCATTTTCCGGCACCTTCTCTGCCGGTACGAACAGTTCAGCCAGTGTGGTCCCAGCGGGAATTGCAACAGCTTCATCTAAAACATTGATGCATCGGACCGGTACTCGTCCATTCTTCACAATCGCCAAAGAACGGGCCACATGTACCTTGGCAAATGAGGAACCCTCTCGGGCGGGCTCAAGTAGCACTTCAAGCCCATTCAATCTCTGTGCAGCTCCCACAGGCAGCATTAAGAGTTCCTCTTGTCTGGGTCCCAGCAGGATCGGGGCCCTCGAAGTCACTCGGACCCGGCCCACCCGGCCACCTGGGACCGCACTTTTCAGCAAGTCGCAACTCAGCACTAGACGGTGTAGAATTCTCTGTGTGGGTCGGTGTCTTGTCGCACGGGCCCAGTATCGGGGTCCTTCACTGGCATACATCTGGTGATTCAAATCTCGCAGCACGTTCATTCCGAGCGTCACTTCCATCCCTCTTCTAGGGGGGTGATCCACCAGTACTACCCCTTTCTGCCCCAGCTCTTGACCAAACATTTTTAGTTGCATCCACACGATCCCTTTTACTGACAATTGACCATTATTTGCGGCGGTCAGTCGTATCACTCGGCCATCCTCTGGAATCACTAGTCGACTGAAGTATCTCTCATATACTTCTAGAGGCATTATAGTACATTCGGATCCCGTGTCAACCAAGCACCTCATCTTCCGCCCTTCAAACTCTGCTTCTATCACTGGACTACATGCAAACAAATCTTGTTCATTCCGTCGAGGGCTTTGTGTGGGTGGGGCCGCTGCTGCTTGCCCTCTCATGGCAGCGGCCGGAAGTTTAAAGCCGGCGACGGGGTTTCTGGGGCTGTAAGCGCCCGGCAGTAACGCGAGATGTGTCCCTGGCGGCCACACTTCCAGCAGGTGATTGTTCCTCGTGGGCAAGGGCTTGACTCATTCTGATAGGACGACCTGGCCATTTGCGGGGTCACCGTTCCAGGGGGTGAGGCAGGAGGTTCCCGCGAGGGGGTAGAGGCGGGATCAACTGTCAGTTGAGACAATTTCAGCTTCAACTCCTTCACCTCAGCATGCAGAGCTTGTACCACGCTTACCAGCCCCTCTCCCCCCGACCCTGATGAACCACCTTCCTCCAGCTGGGCACTGTTCACTGACCCCTCGGGAACATAGGCCGATTTCTCTTCCCTTTCCACTGCAGCTCGGTAAATCTGCCAGAAAGATAACTCTGGTGCAACCCGGGCCATTTCCAACAGTTTGTCCCGGAGAAGTCTATTGGCTACACCGGTGATGAATTGGTCCCGGAGCAAGCGGTCTACCTCCCGGAATGCCCCCATGGCCCCCGGGTCTAGTCGCTGCATCTCATTCAACATCTCTTGCAAAATATTAGAGTACTGCATCAGGGACTCACACTCTCTCTGGGGACGATTAAAGAATAGGGACCGAAGCTGGGCCACGCGCGCTCGGCCCCCCAAACTCCCCTCTAACAGTTCCAAAATCTTTTCTAATGTATCCCTCTCTGATTCTGGGCGCACCATCACCATACGCCTAATATCACCCTCCAGTGCATTTAATGCCAGCTCAGCGCGTAACGCGGGGGTCAAATTACACATGCGCAGAATACTCCGGATTCTCTCAGCCCAATCTTGCAACGCCATATTGCGCCCATCGTATTTCGGCATGTGCTGAAGTAAAGCTCCTACAGGCACATACCCTCCTGAAGTCGCCGCGGCTGCCAGGGGAACCCCAACCCCCGAGGAGGATGCGGATACAGCGGGGTCATTTCCACCCTCGCCCTCGTCCATGACAAACACTGGATCCTGCCGACTACGCCAAAAATGTAATGACCAGAGGTCCGAATAAGATCCAGTGAGTCACAAACCAAGACCAAGGCAGAAATCTCCAACGGTATTTACTCAAAGGCAAAATAATCAAGGCAATATGGAGAATATTAAGACAGATGCACCCCAAAGATACACTAATTCAGCAGCAGCTGAAATCACTGTGCCACTCCAAGGTCTCCTGAGAACTGTATACTACAACAGACTAGTAAGAAATTTACCTAACAGGCAACTAAAAACAGGAACAAGTGTAAATTGAATGTAGTGTTATTAAGGGAGCCCCTGGAATGGCACATTGAGTATAACTTACACAACTCTAATATAAGATACACCTCTAAAGTAACAATCTAACACTCTGAGCAGAGATACCCGGGTATCTATAACTATGGTACCGTATCCTGAGATGGATTTCCTCTCAGGCAGGAATCCGCACAGGCTGCAGCCAGTTCATATCTTCAGCGCCAATAAGTTACAGCAAACTCCTCTTGTCTTGTCGGCCGATGCCGAGCCCAAACGCCGGGGACTTAGTTAGTGGTCTCACGATGTTGTCTCTGCTTCTGTAGCTCCTAGGAATGCTTCCACGACAATCCGTCCGTCTCTGTATCAGCAGTCTGTCCAGACTTGGTTCTCCACTCAATGCACAGGGAATCCACAGACTTCCAAATACGTACTGGGTTCTTAGTAAAGTCTCAGTCTTTTGTTAAATAAAGGGTTAACTCCTCTCCAGGAAACGTTAGCCACACAAGTCTCTCACAGAGTTAAACAAAAGGTTAGTTCTTCTCCAGGGGAACGTTAGCAACAAAAAGTCTCTCAAAAGCTTCTTTTCCTCCAAAAACACTTGCAGTAAATCCACACACAGTCTCTCTTTAAGATATCACAGCAGCTTCTGCCTTTGTTTCCCGCCTTTTTCTCTCCCAGCTCTCACTTCCTAGTTTCACTTTACACACGAGACACTAGACCCCACCCAGCAGCACACATTGTCTCTGAGAGTTTTGCACGGTCTGTTCTCTTCTGCAATAGGCAAAAACCACAGGGTCCTAGTGCCCTCTCAGTGGGACTACAGTTCACCCTCTTACAAGCTCAGCTCCCATTCTCCCAGTGTTCCTTCTCTGTTTGGGCAGCTGGAGGGATTTCAGGACATCTAGGCTCAGTGTGGCTGGAATACGCTGACTCCCCGCCACCATCCACTGCTCCCTAGGCCGCCTTGCTGCTACTTTAGCAGCCTCGTCCGTCCTTCTGTTGCCCTTTTCCTCCACTGAGTCACCGTCCGTGTGTGCTTTTTACCTTGACGATGCCAACCTGGACTGATAACGTCAATACCTCCACTAATTGTTTCACCAGCTCTACGTTTTTTTTTTTAATGGGCTTACCGGCTGATGTAAGAAACGCTCTGCTTCTCCAGATAGGGCAATATTCATGGGATATTCCCCATGCACAATTTGAAACTGTGTAACTGTTAGCGACTTTACCTGCAGCAGCTCTACACGCCTCAGTGAGTGCCTTCAACTCTGCCTCCTGCACCGACATGTGAGGAGCGAGTGGTTCAGCTCGGATTACCTCATGTGAGGATACTACTGCATATCCAATGTAGAGTCGCCCATTCTGGTGGTATCTGGAGCCATCTACAAAAATAAAAAACCTCAAAATATGCATTAGGAACAGGTTTTTTTCCTGACTCATCAGTTCCTATGCAGTCATGTTCGTGCGTCATGTCAACGTCATGTCATGTTCTCTTTCCCACCTGCCAATGCTGTCACCAATTCCCCCTTTTCTGAATCCACAGGCAGATGAGTGGCTGGATTCAGAACATTATGTCTTTTGAGGGTGACATATTCAGGAATTAGTATTAGAGCACATTCAAGTCTGATCTGTCTATCCATAGACAGGTGTTTTGGTTGAACTTGTACGAGTATGGCATTAATGTCACGTGGGGAACAAATTGTCAAAAAGAAAAAGTCAGTGTGATCTCACATGCCTTTCAGTAATACAGCAGCTCTTACAGCACGTACACATGTAGAAGACCCTCTAATCACGGGGTCTAATTGTGCTAAGTAGTAACCTATCGGTCTCTGTTTCTTTCCATGTTGTAGTGTTAGTACTGCGGTAGCATGTCCACCTTGCTCTGTGCAAAATAAGAAAAATGGCTGATCATAGTTTGGAATGTCTGACACAATGAGCAGCTTGAGAGAGTGGAAGGAATCAATTGCTTCTTGAGTGAGATTGTAGGGTTCTGATGGCAAACAGTCATAGAGTGGGTGCATCATTTGTGAAGCAGACCTTATCCAAGGCCTACAGTAGGTCACCAAACCTAGAAAAGTGCGTAGATGCTGGTGTGACCTGGGTAAAGGGAGATTTGTATTGCCTGTTTTCTGTCTTCAGTCAGGTGTCTTGTACCTTCAGCAATACAATGTCCTAAAAATGTCACCTTTTGTTTGCAATACTGTAATTTGTCACGTGAGACTCTGCAACCCTTTTCTGCCAAAAAAAAACACAGCAAGGAAACTGTAGCTTCCGGACATCTGGTCCGGGCAGCAGAGCAAGAGGTCATCCACGTACTGTAGTAGTACAATCTGTGGATGAGGTGGTTGCCACTGCTCAAGAATCCCTACCATCGCTGTTGAATAGATGGTTGGGGAGTTCTTTCCCCCTTTGTGGGAGGACCGTCCTACAGTATTGTGAAAGAAAAAAGATACTGACAGTCAAAGTGCAGTGGTACAGAGAAGAATGCATTTGCCAAATCAATAATGGTGAAACATTTTGACGTCGCTGGGATCTGTGCCCGTACGGTGTGTGTGTGTTAGGGACAGTTGAGGTCACACTCACTGTAACATCATTAATAGCTCGTTAGTCATGAACTATTCTGTAAGTGTCAGGGGAACCCTTGGGTCCTTTTTTTCTTAATGGGATACAAAGGGGTGTTGCAGGGGGAATATCTCTGCACTAGAATCCCTGCCTTAACATACTCTTTAATATCCCTGCTCAGGGCCATTGATTTCACTAGACTTAAGGGGTATTGCCTTAACCAAAGAGGAGTGATTACTTCTCTTGATTTATCATGACAGGGGGAATGGGCAGTCGACCCATAACAGATTTTCCCCTTGCCCAAACGGTGTCTGGTACCTGACTCTTTTCCCTGTCCTCAGACATTCTGGTGTCAGGTGTTACTTTCACTACTCTTGCCATATACACCATTTCTG
>NW_027194537.1:0-21697 GCF_032444005.1 Ranitomeya imitator
CCTACACTCTATACCCTACACTCTATACCCTACACTCTACACCCTACACCCTACACTCTACACCCTACACTCTACACCCTGCACTCTGTACCCTACACTCTACACTCTTTACCCTACACTCTATACGCTACACTCTATACCCTACACTCTATACCCTACACTCTAATCCCTACACTCTACACTCTACACCCTACACTCTATACCCTACACTCTACACCCTACACTCTACACCCTACACTCTAATCCCTACACTATAATCCCTACACTCTAATCCCTACACCCTACACTCTATACCCTACACTCTATACCCTACACTCTATATCCTACACTCTATACCCTACACCCTACACCCTACACTCTACACTCTATACCCTACACTCTACACCCTACACTCTACACCCTACACTCTATATCCTACACTCTACACCCTGCACTCTGTACCCTACACTCTACACTCTTTACCCTACACTCTATACCCTACACTCTATACCCTACACTCTATACCCTACACTCTTTACCCTACACTCTAAACTCTATACCCTACACTCTATAACATACACTCTAAACCCTACACTCTACACTCTATACCCTACACTCTATAACATACACTCTATACCCTACACTCTATAACCTACACTCTATACCCTACACTCTATACCCTACACTCTACTCCCTACACTCTACACCCTACAGTCTATACCCTACACTCTACACTCTATACCTTACACTCTATAACATACACTCTATACCCTACACTCTACACTCTATACCCTACACTCTATACCCTACACTCTATACCCTACACTCTACTCCCTACACTCTACACCCTACAGTCTATACCCTACACTCTACACTCTATACCTTACACTCTATAACATACACTCTATACCCTACACTCTACACTCTATACCCTACACTCTATACCCTACACTCTATACCCTACACTCTATACCCTACACTCTATACCCTACACTCTACACTCTATACCCTACACTCTATAGCCTACACTCTACACTTTACTCTATACCCTACACTCTATACCCTACACTCTAATCCCTACACTCTAATCCCTACAGTCTACACTCTATACCCTACACTCTATACCCTACACTCTATACCCTACACTCTACACCCAACACTCTACACCCTACACTCTAATCCCTACACTCTAATCCCTACACTCTAATCCCTACACCCTACACTCTATACCCTACAATCTATACCCTACACTCTATACCCTACACTCTATACCCTACACTCTATACCCTACACTCTACACCCTACACCCTACACTCTACACTCTATACCCTACACTCTACACCCTGCACTCTGTAACCTACACTCTAGACTCTTTACCCTACACTCTATACTCTACACTCTATACCCTACACTCTATACCCTACACTCTAATCCCTACACTCTACACTCTATACCCTACACTCTATACCCTACACTCTATACCCTACACTCTACACCCTACACTCTACACCCTACACTCTAATCCCTACACTCTAATCCCTACACTCTAATCCCTACACCCTACACTCTATACCCTACACTCTATACCCTACACTCTATACCCTACACTCTATACCCTACACCCTACACCCTACACTCTACACTCTATACCCTACACTCTACACCCTACACTCTACACCCTACACTCTATACCGTACACTCTACACCCTGCACTCTGTACCCTACACTCTACACTCTTTACCCTACACTCTATACCCTACACTCTATACCCTACACTCTATACCCTACACTCTATACCCTACACTCTAAACTCTATACCCTACACTCTATAACATACACTCTATAACCTACACTCTACACTCTATACCCTACACTCTATAACATACACTCTATACCCTACACTCTATACCCTACACTCTATACCCTACACTCTATACCCTACACTCTACTCCCTACACTCTACACCCTACAGTCTATACCCTACACTCTACACTCTATACCTTACACTCTATAACATACACTCTATACCCTACACTCTATACCCTACACTCTATACCCTACACTCTATACCCTACACTCTACACCCTACACTCTATACCATACACTCTACACCCTACACTCTATACCATACACTCTACACCATACACTCTATAGCATACACTATATACCCTACACTATACACTCTATGCCCTACACTCTATACCCTACACTATACACTCCATACCCTACACTCTATACCCTACACTCTATACCCTACACTCTATACCCTACACTCTACAACCTGCACTCTACAACCTGCAATCTATACCCTACACTCTATACCCTACACTCTATATCCTACACTCTATACCCTACACTCTAAACTCTATACCCTACACTCTATACCCTACACTCTATAACATACACTCTATACCCTACACTCTATACCATACACTCTACACCATACACTCTACACCATACACTCTACACCATACACTCTACACCATACACTCTATAGCATACACTCTATACCCTACACGATACACTCTATACCCTACACTCTATACCCTACACTCTATACCCTACACTATACACTCTATACCCTACACTCTACACTCTATACCCTACACTCTACAACCTGCACTCTATACCCTACACTCTACACCCTACACTCTATACCGTACATTCTATACCCTACACTCTACACTCTTTACCCTACACTCTATACCCTACACTCTATACCCTACACTCTAAACTCTATACCCTACACTCTACACTCTATACCCTACACTCTATAACATACACTCTATACCCTACACTCTATAACATACACTCTATACCCTACACTCTACACCCAACTCTCTAATCCCTACACTATATACCCTACACTCTACACTCTATACCTTACACTCTAATCCCTACACTCTACACTCTATACCCTACACTCTATACCCTACACTCTACACCCTACACTCTACACCCTACTCTCTAATCCCTACACTCTAATCCCTACACTCTAATCCCTACACCCTACACTCTATACCCTACACTCTATACCCTACACTCTATACCCTACACCCTACACTCTATAGCCTACACTCTATACCCTACAGTATATACCCTACACTCTATACCCTACACTTTACACCTTACACTCTACACTCTATACCCTACACTCTATACCGTACACTCTATACCCTACACTCTACACTCTATACCCTACACTCTATATGCCACACTCTATACCCTACAGTCTACACTCTATACCATACACTCTACACTCTACACTCTATACCCTACACTCTACACCCTACACTCTATACCGTACACTCTACACTCTATACCCTACACTCTATAGCCTACACTCTACACTCTACACCCTACACTCTATACCCTACACTCTACACCCTACACTCTATACCCTACACTCTACACTCTATACCCTACACTCTATAGCCTACACTCTACACCCTACACTCTATACCCTGCACTCTATACCCTACAATCTACACTCTATACCCTACACTCTACTCCCTACACCCTGCAGTCTATACCCTACACTCTACACTCTATACCTTACACTCTACACTCTATTCCCTACACTCTATACCCTACACTCTATACCCTACATTCTATACCCTACACTCTACACTCTATACCCTACACTCTATACCCTACACTATATACCCTACACTCTACACTCTATACCCTACACTCTATACGCCACACTCTATACCCTACAGTCTATACCCTACACTCTATACCCTACACTCTACACCCTACACTCTATACCCTACACTCTACACTCTATACCCTACACTCTATAGCCTACACTCTACACTCTACACTCTATACCCTACACTCTATACCCTACACTCTATACCCTACACTCTATACCCTACACTCTACACTCTATACCCTACACTCTATAGCCTACACTCTACACCCTACACTCTATACCCTGCACTCTATACCCTACACTCTACACTCTATACCCTACACTCTACTCCCTACACCCTACAGTCTATACTCTACACTCTACACTCTATACCTTACACTCTACACTCTATTCCCTACACTCTATACCCTACACTCTATACCCTACATTCTATACCCTACACTCTACACTCTATACCCTACACTCTATACCCTACACTCTATACCCTACACTCTACACTCTATACCCTACACTCTATACGCCACACTCTATACCCTACAGTCTATACCCTACACTCTATACCCTACACTCTATACCATACACTCTACACTCTACACTCTATACCCTACACTCTATACCCTACACTCTATACCCTACACTCTACACTCTATACCCTACACTCTATACCCTACACTCTACACTCTACACCCTACACTCTACACCCTACACTCTATACCCTATACCCTACACTTTATACCCTACACTCTATACCCTACACTC
This sequence comes from Ranitomeya imitator, assembly GCF_032444005.1. Lineage (NCBI taxonomy): Eukaryota > Metazoa > Chordata > Amphibia > Anura > Dendrobatidae > Ranitomeya > Ranitomeya imitator. The sequence goes on from NW_027194537.1 coordinate 4,397, forward strand.
TATACCCTACACTCTATACCCTACACTATACACTCTATACCCTACACTCTACACTTTATACCCTACACTCTATACCCTACACTCTATACCCTGCACTCTACACCCTGCACTCTACACCCAACACTCTAATCCCTACACTCTAATCCCTACACTCTAATCCCTACACCCTACACTCTATACCCTACACTCTATACCCTACACTCTATACCCTACACCCTACACCCTACACTCTACACTCTATACCCTACACTCTACACCCTACACTCTATACCCTACACTCTATACCCTACACTCTACACCCTGCACTCTGTACCCTACACTCTACACTCTTTACCCTACACTCTATACCCTACACTCTATACCCTACACTCTATACCATACACTCTACACCATACACTCTACACCATACACTCTACACCATACACTCTACACCATACACTGTATAGCATACACTCTATACCCTACACTATACACTCTATACCCTACACTCTATACCCTACACTCTATACCCTACACTATACACTCTATACCCTACACTCTACACTTTATACCCTACACTCTATACCCTACACTCTACAACCTGCACTCTATACCCTACACTCTACACTCTATACCCTACACTCTATACCCTACACTCTATACCCTAGACTCTATACCCTACACTCTATACCCTACACTCTACACCCTACAGTCTATACCCTACACTCTACACTCTATACCTTACACTCTACACTCTATTCCCTACACTCTATACCCTACACTCTATAGCATACACTCTATACCCTACACTCTACACTCTATACCCTACACTCCATACCCTACACTCTATACCCTACACTATACACTCCATACCCTACACTCTACACTTTATACCCTACTCTCTATACCCTACACTCTATACCCTACACTCTACAACCTGCACTCTATACCCTACACTCTATACCATACACCCTACACTCTATACCCTACACTCTATACCCTACACTCTATACCCTACACTCTATACCCTACACTCTACACTCTATACCCTACACTCTATAGCCTACACTCTACACTTTACTCTATACCCTACACTCTACACCCTACACTCTACACCCTACACTCTAATCCCTACACTCTAATCCCTACACTCTAATCCCTACACCCTACACTCTATACCCTACAATCTATACCCTACACTCTATACCCTACACTCTATACCCTACACTCTAATCCCTACACTCTAATCCCTACAGTCTACACTCTATACCCTACACTCTATACCCTACACTCTATACCCTACACTCTACACCCTACACTCTACACCCTACACTCTAATCCCTACACTCTAATCCCTACACTCTAATCCCTACACCCTACACTCTATACCCTACAATCTATACCCTACACTCTATACCCTACACTCTATACCCTACACTCTATACCCTACACTCTATACCCTACACTCTACACCCTACACCCTACACTCTACACTCTATACCCTACACTCTACACCCTGCACTCTGTACCCTACACTCTACACTCTTTACCCTACACTCTATACCCTACACTCTATACCCTACACTCTACACCCTACACTCTATACCCTACACTCTACACTCTATACCCTACACTCTATAGCCTACACTCTACACTTTACTCTATACCCTACACTCTATACCCTACACTCTAATCCCTACACTCTAATCCCTACAGTCTACACTCTATACCCTACACTCTATACCCTACACTCTATACCCTACACTCTACACCCAACACTCTACACCCTACACTCTAATCCCTACACTCTAATCCCTACACTCTAATCCCTACACCCTACACTCTATACCCTACAATCTATACCCTACACTCTATACCCTACACTCTATACCCTACACTCTATACCCTACACTCTACACCCTACACCCTACACTCTACACTCTATACCCTACACTCTACACCCTGCACTCTGTAACCTACACTCTAGACTCTTTACCCTACACTCTATACTCTACACTCTATACCCTACACTCTATACCCTACACTCTAATCCCTACACTCTACACTCTATACCCTACACTCTATACCCTACACTCTATACCCTACACTCTACACCCTACACTCTACACCCTACACTCTAATCCCTACACTCTAATCCCTACACTCTAATCCCTACACCCTACACTCTATACCCTACACTCTATACCCTACACTCTATACCCTACACTCTATACCCTACACCCTACACCCTACACTCTACACTCTATACCCTACACTCTACACCCTACACTCTACACCCTACACTCTATACCGTACACTCTACACCCTGCACTCTGTACCCTACACTCTACACTCTTTACCCTACACTCTATACCCTACACTCTATACCCTACACTCTATACCCTACACTCTATACCCTACACTCTAAACTCTATACCCTACACTCTATAACATACACTCTATAACCTACACTCTACACTCTATACCCTACACTCTATAACATACACTCTATACCCTACACTCTATACCCTACACTCTATACCCTACACTCTATACCCTACACTCTACTCCCTACACTCTACACCCTACAGTCTATACCCTACACTCTACACTCTATACCTTACACTCTATAACATACACTCTATACCCTACACTCTATACCCTACACTCTATACCCTACACTCTATACCCTACACTCTACACCCTACACTCTATACCATACACTCTACACCCTACACTCTATACCATACACTCTACACCATACACTCTATAGCATACACTATATACCCTACACTATACACTCTATGCCCTACACTCTATACCCTACACTATACACTCCATACCCTACACTCTATACCCTACACTCTATACCCTACACTCTATACCCTACACTCTACAACCTGCACTCTACAACCTGCAATCTATACCCTACACTCTATACCCTACACTCTATATCCTACACTCTATACCCTACACTCTAAACTCTATACCCTACACTCTATACCCTACACTCTATAACATACACTCTATACCCTACACTCTATACCATACACTCTACACCATACACTCTACACCATACACTCTACACCATACACTCTATAGCATACACTCTATACCCTACACGATACACTCTATACCCTACACTCTATACCCTACACTCTATACCCTACACTATACACTCTATACCCTACACTCTACACTCTATACCCTACACTCTACAACCTGCACTCTATACCCTACACTCTACACCCTACACTCTATACCCTACATTCTATACCCTACACTCTACACTCTTTACCCTACACTCTATACCCTACACTCTATACCCTACACTCTAAACTCTATACCCTACACTCTACACTCTATACCCTACACTCTATAACATACACTCTATACCCTACACTCTATAACATACACTCTATACCCTACACTCTACACCCAACTCTCTAATCCCTACACTATATACCCTACACTCTACACTCTATACCTTACACTCTAATCCCTACACTCTACACTCTATACCCTACACTCTATACCCTACACTCTACACCCTACACTCTACACCCTACTCTCTAATCCCTACACTCTAATCCCTACACTCTAATCCCTACACCCTACACTCTATACCCTACACTCTATACCCTACACTCTATACCCTACACCCTACACTCTATAGCCTACACTCTATACCCTACAGTATATACCCTACACTCTATACCCTACACTCTACACCTTACACTCTACACTCTATACCCTACACTCTATACCGTACACTCTATACCCTACACTCTACACTCTATACCCTACACTCTATATGCCACACTCTATACCCTACAGTCTACACTCTATACCATACACTCTACACTCTACACTCTATACCCTACACTCTACACCCTACACTCTATACCGTACACTCTACACTCTATACCCTACACTCTATAGCCTACACTCTACACTCTACACCCTACACTCTATACCCTACACTCTACACCCTACACTCTATACCCTACACTCTACACTCTATACCCTACACTCTATAGCCTACACCCTACACTCTATACCCTGCACTCTATACCCTACAATCTACACTCTATACCCTACACTCTACTCCCTACACCCTACAGTCTATACCCTACACTCTACACTCTATACCTTACACTCTACACTCTATTCCCTACATTCTATACCCTACACTCTATACCCTACATTCTATACCCTACACTCTACACTCTATACCCTACACTCTATACCCTACACTATATACCCTACACTCTACACTCTATACCCTACACTCTATACGCCACACTCTATACCCTACAGTCTATACCCTACACTCTATACCCTACACTCTACACCCTACACTCTATACCCTACACTCTACACTCTATACCCTACACTCTATAGCCTACACTCTACACTCTACACTCTATACCCTACACTCTATACCCTACACTCTATACCCTACACTCTATACCCTACACTCTACACTCTATACCCTACACTCTATAGCCTACACTCTACACCCTACACTCTATACCCTGCACTCTATACCCTACACTCTACACTCTATACCCTACACTCTACTCCCTACACCCTACAGTCTATACTCTACACTCTACACTCTATACCTTACACTCTACACTCTATTCCCTACACTCTATACCCTACACTCTATACCCTACATTCTATACCCTACACTCTACACTCTATACCCTACACTCTATACCCTACACTCTATACCCTACACTCTACACTCTATACCCTACACTCTATACGCCACACTCTATACCCTACAGTCTATACCCTACACTCTATACCCTACACTCTATACCATACACTCTACACTCTACACTCTATACCCTACACTCTATACCCTACACTCTATACCCTACACTCTACACTCTATACCCTACACTCTATACCCTACACTCTACACTCTACACCCTACACTCTACACCCTACACTCTATACCCTATACCCTACACTTTATACCCTACACTCTATACCCTACACTCTATACCCTACACTCTATACCCTACACTATACACTCTATACCCTACACTCTACACTTTATACCCTACACTCTATACCCTACACTCTATACCCTGCACTCTACACCCTGCACTCTACACCCAACACTCTAATCCCTACACTCTAATCCCTACACTCTAATCCCTACACCCTACACTCTATACCCTACACTCTATACCCTACACTCTATACCCTACACCCTACACCCTACACTCTACACTCTATACCCTACACTCTACACCCTACACTCTATACCCTACACTCTATACCCTACACTCTACACCCTGCACTCTGTACCCTACACTCTACACTCTTTACCCTACACTCTATACCCTACACTCTATACCCTACACTCTATACCATACACTCTACACCATACACTCTACACCATACACTCTACACCATACACTCTACACCATACACTGTATAGCATACACTCTATACCCTACACTATACACTCTATACCCTACACTCTATACCCTACACTCTATACCCTACACTATACACTCTATACCCTACACTGTACACTTTATACCCTACACTCTATACCCTACACTCTACAACCTGCACTCTATACCCTACACTCTACACTCTATACCCTACACTCTATACCCTACACTCTATACCCTAGACTCTATACCCTACACTCTATACCCTACACTCTACACCCTACAGTCTATACCCTACACTCTACACTCTATACCCTACACTCTATAACATACACTCTATACCCTACACTCTATAACATACACTCTATACCCTACACTCTACACCCAACTCTCTAATCCCTACACTATATACCCTACACTCTACACTCTATACCTTACACTCTAATCCCTACACTCTACACTCTATACCCTACACTCTATACCCTACACTCTACACCCTACACTCTACACCCTACTCTCTAATCCCTACACTCTAATCCCTACACTCTAATCCCTACACCCTACACTCTATACCCTACACTCTATACCCTACACTCTATACCCTACACCCTACACTCTATAGCCTACACTCTATACCCTACAGTATATACCCTACACTCTATACCCTACACTCTACACCTTACACTCTACACTCTATACCCTACACTCTATACCGTACACTCTATACCCTACACTCTACACTCTATACCCTACACTCTATATGCCACACTCTATACCCTACAGTCTACACTCTATACCATACACTCTACACTCTACACTCTATACCCTACACTCTACACCCTACACTCTATACCGTACACTCTACACTCTATACCCTACACTCTATAGCCTACACTCTACACTCTACACCCTACACTCTATACCCTACACTCTACACCCTACACTCTATACCCTACACTCTACACTCTATACCCTACACTCTATAGCCTACACTCTACACCCTACACTCTATACCCTGCACTCTATACCCTACAATCTACACTCTATACCCTACACTCTACTCCCTACACCCTACAGTCTATACCCTACACTCTACACTCTATACCTTACACTCTACACTCTATTCCCTACACTCTATACCCTACACTCTATACCCTACATTCTATACCCTACACTCTACACTCTATACCCTACACTCTATACCCTACACTATATACCCTACACTCTACACTCTATACCCTACACTCTATACGCCACACTCTATACCCTACAGTCTATACCCTACACTCTATACCCTACACTCTACACCCTACACTCTATACCCTACACTCTACACTCTATACCCTACACTCTATAGCCTACACTCTACACTCTACACTCTATACCCTACACTCTATACCCTACACTCTATACCCTACACTCTATACCCTACACTCTACACTCTATACCCTACACTCTATAGCCTACACTCTACACCCTACACTCTATACCCTGCACTCTATACCCTACACTCTACATTCTATACCCTACACTCTACTCCCTACACCCTACAGTCTATACTCTACACTCTACACTCTATACCTTACACTCTACACTCTATTCCCTACACTCTATACCCTACACTCTATACCCTACATTCTATACCCTACACTCTACACTCTATACCCTACACTCTATACCCTACACTCTATACCCTACACTCTACACTCTATACCCTACACTCTATACGCCACACTCTATACCCTACAGTCTATACCCTACACTCTATACCCTACACTCTATACCATACACTCTACACTCTACACTCTATACCCTACACTCTATACCCTACACTCTATACCCTACACTCTACACTCTATACCCTACACTCTATACCCTACACTCTACACTCTACACCCTACACTCTACACCCTACACTCTATACCCTATACCCTACACTTTATACCCTACACTCTATACCCTACACTCTATACCCTACACTCTATACCCTACACTATACACTCTATACCCTACACTCTACACTTTATACCCTACACTCTATACCCTACACTCTATACCCTGCACTCTACACCCTGCACTCTACACCCAACACTCTAATCCCTACACTCTAATCCCTACACTCTAATCCCTACACCCTACACTCTATACCCTACACTCTATACCCTACACTCTATACCCTACACCCTACACCCTACACTCTACACTCTATACCCTACACTCTACACCCTACACTCTATACCCTACACTCTATACCCTACACTCTACACCCTGCACTCTGTACCCTACACTCTACACTCTTTACCCTACACTCTATACCCTACACTCTATACCCTACACTCTATACCATACACTCTACACCATACACTCTACACCATACACTCTACACCATACACTCTACACCATACACTGTATAGCATACACTCTATACCCTACACTATACACTCTATACCCTACACTCTATACCCTACACTCTATACCCTACACTATACACTCTATACCCTACACTCTACACTTTATACCCTACACTCTATACCCTACACTCTACAACCTGCACTCTATACCCTACACTCTACACTCTATACCCTACACTCTATACCCTACACTCTATACCCTAGACTCTATACCCTACACTCTATACCCTACACTCTACACCCTACAGTCTATACCCTACACTCTACACTCTATACCTTACACTCTACACTCTATTCCCTACACTCTATACCCTACACTCTATAGCATACACTCTATACCCTACACTCTACACTCTATACCCTACACTCCATACCCTACACTCTATACCCTACACTATACACTCCATACCCTACACTCTACACTTTATACCCTACTCTCTATACCCTACACTCTATACCCTACACTCTACAACCTGCACTCTATACCCTACACTCTATACCATACACCCTACACTCTATACCCTACACTCTATACCCTACACTCTATACCCTACACTCTATACCCTACACTCTACACTCTATACCCTACACTCTATAGCCTACACTCTACACTTTACTCTATACCCTACACTCTACACCCTACACTCTACACCCTACACTCTAATCCCTACACTCTAATCCCTACACTCTAATCCCTACACCCTACACTCTATACCCTACAATCTATACCCTACACTCTATACCCTACACTCTATACCCTACACTCTAATCCCTACACTCTAATCCCTACAGTCTACACTCTATACCCTACACTCTATACCCTACACTCTATACCCTACACTCTACACCCTACACTCTACACCCTACACTCTAATCCCTACACTCTAATCCCTACACTCTAATCCCTACACCCTACACTCTATACCCTACAATCTATACCCTACACTCTATACCCTACACTCTATACCCTACACTCTATACCCTACACTCTATACCCTACACTCTACACCCTACACCCTACACTCTACACTCTATACCCTACACTCTACACCCTGCACTCTGTACCCTACACTCTACACTCTTTACCCTACACTCTATACCCTACACTCTATACCCTACACTCTATACCCTACACTCTACACTCTATACCCTACACTCTATAGCCTACACTCTACACTTTACTCTATACCCTACACTCTATACCCTACACTCTAATCCCTACACTCTAATCCCTACAGTCTACACTCTATACCCTACACTCTATACCCTACACTCTATACCCTACACTCTACACCCAACACTCTACACCCTACACTCTAATCCCTACACTCTAATCCCTACACTCTAATCCCTACACCCTACACTCTATACCCTACAATCTATACCCTACACTCTATACCCTACACTCTATACCCTACACTCTATACCCTACACTCTACACCCTACACCCTACACTCTACACTCTATACCCTACACTCTACACCCTGCACTCTGTAACCTACACTCTAGACTCTTTACCCTACACTCTATACTCTACACTCTATACCCTACACTCTATACCCTACACTCTAATCCCTACACTCTACACTCTATACCCTACACTCTATACCCTACACTCTATACCCTACACTCTACACCCTACACTCTACACCCTACACTCTAATCCCTACACTCTAATCCCTACACTCTAATCCCTACACCCTACACTCTATACCCTACACTCTATACCCTACACTCTATACCCTACACTCTATACCCTACACCCTACACCCTACACTCTACACTCTATACCCTACACTCTACACCCTACACTCTACACCCTACACTCTATACCGTACACTCTACACCCTGCACTCTGTACCCTACACTCTACACTCTTTACCCTACACTCTATACCCTACACTCTATACCCTACACTCTATACCCTACACTCTATACCCTACACTCTAAACTCTATACCCTACACTCTATAACATACACTCTATAACCTACACTCTACACTCTATACCCTACACTCTATAACATACACTCTATACCCTACACTCTATACCCTACACTCTATACCCTACACTCTATACCCTACACTCTACTCCCTACACTCTACACCCTACAGTCTATACCCTACACTCTACACTCTATACCTAACACTCTATAACATACACTCTATACCCTACACTCTATACCCTACACTCTATACCCTACACTCTATACCCTACACTCTACACCCTACACTCTATACCATACACTCTACACCCTACACTCTATACCATACACTCTACACCATACACTCTATAGCATACACTATATACCCTACACTATACACTCTATGCCCTACACTCTATACCCTACACTATACACTCCATACCCTACACTCTATACCCTACACTCTATACCCTACACTCTATACCCTACACTCTACAACCTGCACTCTACAACCTGCAATCTATACCCTACACTCTATACCCTACACTCTATATCCTACACTCTATACCCTACACTCTAAACTCTATACCCTACACTCTATACCCTACACTCTATAACATACACTCTATACCCTACACTCTATACCATACACTCTACACCATACACTCTACACCATACACTCTACACCATACACTCTACACCATACACTCTATAGCATACACTCTATACCCTACACGATACACTCTATACCCTACACTCTATACCCTACACTCTATACCCTACACTATACACTCTATACCCTACACTCTACACTCTATACCCTACACTCTACAACCTGCACTCTATACCCTACACTCTACACCCTACACTCTATACCCTACATTCTATACCCTACACTCTACACTCTTTACCCTACACTCTATACCCTACACTCTATACCCTACACTCTAAACTCTATACCCTACACTCTACACTCTATACCCTACACTCTATAACATACACTCTATACCCTACACTCTATAACATACACTCTATACCCTACACTCTACACCCAACTCTCTAATCCCTACACTATATACCCTACACTCTACACTCTATACCTTACACTCTAATCCCTACACTCTACACTCTATACCCTACACTCTATACCCTACACTCTACACCCTACACTCTACACCCTACTCTCTAATCCCTACACTCTAATCCCTACACTCTAATCCCTACACCCTACACTCTATACCCTACACTCTATACCCTACACTCTATACCCTACACCCTACACTCTATAGCCTACACTCTATACCCTACAGTATATACCCTACACTCTATACCCTACACTCTACACCTTACACTCTACACTCTATACCCTACACTCTATACCGTACACTCTATACCCTACACTCTACACTCTATACCCTACACTCTATATGCCACACTCTATACCCTACAGTCTACACTCTATACCATACACTCTACACTCTACACTCTATACCCTACACTCTACACCCTACACTCTATACCGTACACTCTACACTCTATACCCTACACTCTATAGCCTACACTCTACACTCTACACCCTACACTCTATACCCTACACTCTACACCCTACACTCTATACCCTACACTCTACACTCTATACCCTACACTCTATAGCCTACACTCTACACCCTACACTCTATACCCTGCACTCTATACCCTACAATCTACACTCTATACCCTACACTCTACTCCCTACACCCTACAGTCTATACCCTACACTCTACACTCTATACCTTACACTCTACACTCTATTCCCTACACTCTATACCCTACACTCTATACCCTACATTCTATACCCTACACTCTACACTCTATACCCTACACTCTATACCCTACACTATATACCCTACACTCTACACTCTATACCCTACACTCTATACGCCACACTCTATACCCTACAGTCTATACCCTACACTCTATACCCTACACTCTACACCCTACACTCTATACCCTACACTCTACACTCTATACCCTACACTCTATAGCCTACACTCTACACTCTACACTCTATACCCTACACTCTATACCCTACACTCTATACCCTACACTCTATACCCTACACTCTACACTCTATACCCTACACTCTATAGCCTACACTCTACACCCTACACTCTATACCCTGCACTCTATACCCTACACTCTACACTCTATACCCTACACTCTACTCCCTACACCCTACAGTCTATACTCTACACTCTACACTCTATACCTTACACTCTACACTCTATTCCCTACACTCTATACCCTACACTCTATACCCTACATTCTATACCCTACACTCTACACTCTATACCCTACACTCTATACCCTACACTCTATACCCTACACTCTACACTCTATACCCTACACTCTATACGCCACACTCTATACCCTACAGTCTATACCCTACACTCTATACCCTACACTCTATACCATACACTCTACACTCTACACTCTATACCCTACACTCTATACCCTACACTCTATACCCTACACTCTACACTCTATACCCTACACTCTATACCCTACACTCTACACTCTACACCCTACACTCTACACCCTACACTCTATACCCTATACCCTACACTTTATACCCTACAATCTATACCCTACACTCTATACCCTACACTCTATACCCTACACTATACACTCTATACCCTACACTCTACACTTTATACCCTACACTCTATACCCTACACTCTATACCCTGCACTCTACACCCTGCACTCTACACCCAACACTCTAATCCCTACACTCTAATCCCTACACTCTAATCCCTACACCCTACACTCTATACCCTACACTCTATACCCTACACTCTATACCCTACACCCTACACCCTACACTCTACACTCTATACCCTACACTCTACACCCTACACTCTATACCCTACACTCTATACCCTACACTCTACACCCTGCACTCTGTACCCTACACTCTACACTCTTTACCCTACACTCTATACCCTACACTCTATACCCTACACTCTATACCATACACTCTACACCATACACTCTACACCATACACTCTACACCATACACTCTACACCATACACTGTATAGCATACACTCTATACCCTACACTATACACTCTATACCCTACACTCTATACCCTACACTCTATACCCTACACTATACACTCTATACCCTACACTCTACACTTTATACCCTACACTCTATACCCTACACTCTACAACCTGCACTCTATACCCTACACTCTACACTCTATACCCTACACTCTATACCCTACACTCTATACCCTAGACTCTATACCCTACACTCTATACCCTACACTCTACACCCTACAGTCTATACCCTACACTCTACACTCTATACCTTACACTCTACACTCTATTCCCTACACTCTATACCCTACACTCTATAGCATACACTCTATACCCTACACTCTACACTCTATACCCTACACTCCATACCCTACACTCTATACCCTACACTATACACTCCATACCCTACACTCTACACTTTATACCCTACTCTCTATACCCTACACTCTATACCCTACACTCTACAACCTGCACTCTATACCCTACACTCTATACCATACACCCTACACTCTATACCCTACACTCTATACCCTACACTCTATACCCTACACTCTATACCCTACACTCTACACTCTATACCCTACACTCTATAGCCTACACTCTACACTTTACTCTATACCCTACACTCTACACCCTACACTCTACACCCTACACTCTAATCCCTACACTCTAATCCCTACACTCTAATCCCTACACCCTACACTCTATACCCTACAATCTATACCCTACACTCTATACCCTACACTCTATACCCTACACTCTAATCCCTACACTCTAATCCCTACAGTCTACACTCTATACCCTACACTCTATACCCTACACTCTATACCCTACACTCTACACCCTACACTCTACACCCTACACTCTAATCCCTACACTCTAATCCCTACACTCTAATCCCTACACCCTACACTCTATACCCTACAATCTATACCCTACACTCTATACCCTACACTCTATACCCTACACTCTATACCCTACACTCTATACCCTACACTCTACACCCTACACCCTACACTCTACACTCTATACCCTACACTCTACACCCTGCACTCTGTACCCTACACTCTACACTCTTTACCCTACACTCTATACCCTACACTCTATACCCTACACTCTATACCCTACACTCTAATCCCTACACTCTACACTCTACACCCTACACTCTATACCCTACACTCTACACCCTACACTCTACACCCTACACTCTAATCCCTACACTATAATCCCTACACTCTAATCCCTACACCCTACACTCTATACCCTACACTCTATACCCTACACTCTATATCCTACACTCTATACCCTACACCCTACACCCTACACTCTACACTCTATACCCTACACTCTACACCCTACACTCTACACCCTACACTCTATATCCTACACTCTACACCCTGCACTCTGTACCCTACACTCTACACTCTTTACCCTACACTCTATACCCTACACTCTATACCCTACACTCTATACCCTACACTCTTTACCCTACACTCTAAACTCTATACCCTACACTCTATAACATACACTCTAAACCCTACACTCTACACTCTATACCCTACACTCTAATCCCTACACTCTACACTCTATACCCTACACTCTATACCCTACACTCTATACCCTACACTCTACACCCTACACTCTACACCCTACACTCTAATCCCTACACTCTAATCCCTACACTCTAATCCCTAAACCCTACACTCTATACCCTACACCCTATACCCTACACTCTATACCCTACACTCTATACCCTACACCCTACACTCTACACCCTACACTCTATACCTTACACTCTACCCCCTACACTCTATACCCTACACTCTACACCCTGCACTCTGTACCCTACACTCTACACTCTTTACCCTACACTCTATACCCTACACTCTATACCCTACACTCTAATCTCTACACTCTACACTCTATACCCTACACTCTGTACCCTACACTCTATACCCTACACTCTACACTCTACACCCTACACTCTAATCCCTACACTCTAATCCCTACACTCTAATCCCTACACCCTAATCCCTACACCCTACACTCTATACCCTACACTCTATACCCTACACTCTATACCCTACACCCTACACTCTATACCCTACACTCTATACCCTACACTCTACACTCTATACCCTACACTCTACACCCTGCACTCTGTACCCTACACTCTATACCCTACACTCTATACCCTACACTCTATACCCTACACTCTATACCCTACACTCTAAACTCTATACCCTACACTCTATACCCTACACACTATAACATACACTCTATACCCTACACTCTATACCCTACACTCTATACCATACACTCTACACCATACACTCTACACCATACACTCTACACCATACACTGTATAGCATACACTCTATACCCTACACTATACACTCTATACCCTACACTCTATACCCTACACTCTATACCCTACACTATACACTCTATACCCTACACTCTACACTTTATAACCTACACTCTATACCCTACACTCTACAACCTGCACTCTATACCCTACACTCTACACTCTATACCCTACACTCTATACCCTACACTCTATACCCTACACTCTATACCCTACACTCTATACCCTACACTCTACACCCTACAGTCTATACCCTACACTCTACACTCTATACCTTACACTCTACACTCTATTCCCTACACTCTATAACCTACACTCTATAGCATACACTCTATACCCTACACTCTACACTCTATACCCTACACTCTATACCCTACACTCTATACCCTACACTATATACTCCATACCCTACACTCTACACTTTATACCCTACTCTCTATACCCTACACTCTATACCCTACACTCTACAACCTGCACTCTATACCCTACACTCTATACCTTACACCCTACACTCTATACCCTACACTCTATACCCTACACTCTATACCCTACACTCTATACCCTACACTCTATACCCTACACTCTACACTCTATACCCTACACTCTATAGCCTACACTCTACACTTTACTCTATACCCTACACTCTATACCCTACACTCTAATCCCTACACTCTAATCCCTACAGTATACACTCTATACCCTACACTCTATACCCTACACTCTATACCCTACACTCTACACCCTACACTCTACACCCTACACTCTAATCCCTACACTCTAATCCCTACACTCTAATCCCTACACCCTACACTCTATACCCTACAATCTATACCCTACACTCTATACCCTACACTCTATACCCTACACTCTATACCCTACACTCTACACCCTACACCCTACACTCTACACTCTATACCCTACACTCTACACCCTGCACTCTGTACCCTACACTCTACACTCTTTACCCTACACTCTATACCCTACACTCTATACCCTACACTATAATTCCTTCAATCTACACTCTACACCCTACACTCTATACCCTACACTCTACACCCTACACTCTACACCCTACACTCTAATCCCTACACTATAATCCCTACACTCTAATCCCTACACCCTACACTCTATACCCTACACTCTATACCCTACACTCTATACCCTACACTCTATACCCTACACCCTACACCCTACACTCTACACTCTATACCCTACACTCTACACCCTACACTCTACACCCTACACTCTATACCCTACACTCTACACCCTGCACTCTGTACCCTACACTCTACACTCTTTACCCTACACTCTATACCCTACACTCTACAACCTGCACTCTATACCCTACACTCTATACCCTACACCCTACACTCTATACCCTTCACTCTATACCCTACACTCTATACCCTACACTCTACACTCTATACCCTACACTCTATAGCCTACACTCTACACTTTACTCTATACCCTACACTCTATACCCTACACTCTAATCCCTACAGTCTACACTCTATACCCTACACTCTATACCCTACACTCTATACCCTACACTCTACACCCTACACTCTACACCCTACACTCTAATCCCTACACTCTAATCCCTACACTCTAATCCCTACACCCTACACTCTATACCCTACAATCTATACCCTACACTCTATACCCTACACTCTATACCCTACACTCTATACCCTACACTCTACACCCTACACCCTACACTCTACACTCTATACCCTACACTCTACACCCTGCACTCTGTACCCTACACTCTACACTCTTTACCCTACACTCTATACCCTACACTCTATACCCTACACTATAATCCCTACACTCTACACTCTACACCCTACACTCTATACCCTACACTCTACACCCTACACTCTACACCCTACACTCTAATCCCTACACTATAATCCCTACACTCTAATCCCTACACCCTACACTCTATACCCTACACTCTATACCCTACACTCTATACCCTACACTCTATACCCTACACCCTACACCCTACACTCTACACTCTATACCCTACACTCTACACCCTACACTCTACACCCTACACTCTATACCCTACACTCTACACCCTGCACTCTGTACCCTACACTCTACACTCTTTA
>NW_027194538.1:0-55100 GCF_032444005.1 Ranitomeya imitator
TGCATTGGTAAAAGCACTATGATGAAAAGTGTGATATGTTTTCAGGTATCTCCTATACTAATAGAACCACATGCTCACCGGTTTGCCACATGATGTAGGCCTATGGACTGAACAAGAAACCACCAAAAATTTTAACCAGTCATCGTTCTCACAACACTGAGGACCATGTTGTGAATTCTGTGGCTGAGTTCACTTCTGTGGTCACAAGTGGTATTGCAGTCTCTGGGCTTCCTCCCTCAGGTGTTTTGGTGAGCTCGTTGGCTGCCTTGCTATTTAGCTCCACCTGAGTCTGTCTTCCTTGCTCCTTGTCAATGTTCCAGTGTTGGATCTGAGCTACTGCATCTTTCCTTGGGCCTGCTGCTCTGCTAGATAAGTGTTTCTAGTTTGTTTTCTGTTTTTTCTGTCCAGCTTGCTATTAACTTTTGCTGGAAGCTCTGAGAAGCAAAGGGGTGCACCGCCGTGCTGTTAGTTCGGCACGGTGGGTCTTTTTGCCCCTTTGCGTGGTTTTCGTTTTAGGGTTTTTTGTAGACTGCATAGTTCTCTTTGCTATCCTCGCTCTGTCTAGAATATCGGGCCTCACTTTGCTGAATCTATTTCATTCCTACGTTTGTCTTTTCATCTTGCTAACAGTTATTATATGTGGGGGCTGCCTATTCCTTTGGGGTATTTCTCTGAGGTGAGTCAGGCTTGTATTTCTATCTTCAGGCTAGTCAGCTCCTCAGGCAGTGTCGAGTTGCATAGGTAGTGTTAGGCGCAATCCACTGCTGCTTATAGTTGTGTGAGGATAGATCAGGTACTGCAGTCTACAGAGATTCCACATCTCAGAGCTCGTCCTATTGTTTTTGGTTATTGCCAGATCTCTGTATGTGCGCTGATTACTGCACGCTGTGTTGCCTGATTGCCAGCCATAACAGTACAAGGAGCCACACCAATGATTCCCAATAGAGGGAAAAAAGAAATCCTGACATCATTTTTTTTTCTTACCTCTGTCTTCAGTCTTTTTTTCCCCTAGACATTAGAGTGCTTCAGGACACAGCTGTGGACATGGATATTCAGGCTCTGTGCTCCTCAATGGATAATCTCGTTGTAAATGTACAAAAGATTCAAGATACTATTGATCAGAAATCGATGCTAGAACCAAGAATTCCGATTCCTGATTTGTTTTTTGGTGACAGAACTAAGTTCCTGAGCTTCAGAAATAATTGTAAGCTATTTTTGGCCTTGAAACCTCATTCTTCTGGTAATCCTATTCAACAGGTTTTGATTATTATTTCTTTTTTGCGCGGCGATCCACAGGACTGGGCGTTTTCTCTTGCACCAGGAGATTCTGCATTGAGTAATGTTGATGCATTTTTCCAGGCGCTGGGATTGCTTTACGATGAGCCTAATTCAGTGGATCAGGCTGAAAAAAATCTGCTGGCTTTATGCCAGGGTCAGGATGATGTAGAAGTATATTGTCAGAAATTTAGGAGGTGGTCAGTACTCACTCTGTGGAATGAATCTGCACTAGCGGCCTTGTTCAGAAAGGGTCTCTCTGAAGCTCTTAAGGATGTAATGGTGGGATTTCCTATGCCTGCTGGTTTGAATGAGTCTATGTCCTTGGCCATTCAGATCGGTCGTCGCTTGCGCGAGCGTAAATCTGTGCACCATCTGGCGGTATTGTCTGAGAGTAAACCTGAGCCTATGCAGTGCGACAGGACTATGACTAAAGTAGAACGGCAAGAACACAGACGTCTGAACAGACTGTGTTTCTATTGTGGTGATTCTACTCATGCTATTTCTAATTGTCCTAAACGCACTAGGCGGTTCGATAGCTCTGCCGTTATTGGTACTGTACAGTCCAAATTCCTTTTGTCCATTACCTTAATGTGCTCTTTGTCATCGTATTCTGTCATGGCGTTTGTGGATTCAGGCGCTGCCCTGAATCTGATGGATTTGGATTATGCTAAACGTTGTGGATTTTTCTTGGAGCCTTTGCGGTGTCCTATTCCGTTGAGAGGAATTGATGCTACACCTTTGGCCAAGAATAAGCCTCAGTACTGGGCCCAGCTGACCATGTGCATGGCTCCTGCACATCAGGAAGTTATTCGCTTTCTGGTACTGCATAATTTGCATGATGTGGTCGTGTTGGGGTTGCCATGGCTACAAACCCATAATCCAGTATTGGATTGGAACTCTATGTCGGTAACCAGCTGGGGTTGTCAGGGAGTACATGGTGATGTTCCATTTTTGTCAATTTCGTCATCCATTCCTTCTGACATCCCAGAGTTCTTGTCGGACTTTCAGGATGTATTTGAAGAGTCCAAGTCTGATGCCCTACCTCCGCATAGGAATTGTGATTGTGCTATCGATTTGATTCCTGGTAGTAAATTCCCTAAGGGTCGTTTATTTAATTTGTCCGTACCTGAACACACCGCTATGCGCAGTTATGTGAAGGAGTCCCTGGAGAAGGGACATATTCGCCCATCGTCGTCACCATTGGGAGCAGGGTTCTTTTTTGTAGCCAAGAAGGATGGTTCGCTAAGACCGTGTATTGATTACCGCCTTCTTAATAAGATCACTGTTAAGTTTCAGTATCCCTTGCCATTGATTTCTACTTGTTTGCTCGGATTAAGGGGGCTAGTTGGTTTACTAAGATTGATCTTCGTGGTGCGTATAATCTGGTGAGAATCAGGCAGGGAGATGAATGGAAAACGGCATTTAATACGCCCGAGGGTCATTTTGAGTATCTGGTGATGCCGTTCGGACTTGCCAATGCTCCATCTGTTTTTCAGTCTTTTATGCATGACATTTTCCGTGAGTATCTGGATAAATTCTTGATTGTTTACTTGGATGACATTTTGATCTTCTCAGATGATTGGGAGTCTCATGTGAAGCAAGTCAGAATGGTTTTCCAGGTACTGCGTGCTAATTCCTTGTTCGTGAAGGGATCAAAGTGTCTCTTCGGTGTGCAGAAAGTTTCATTTTTGGGGTTCATCTTTTCCCCTTCTACTATCGAGATGGATCCGGTTAAGGTTCAGGCCATCCAGGATTGGACTCAGCCGACATCTCTAAAAAGTCTGCAGAAATTCCTGGGCTTTGCTAATTTTTATCGTCGCTTCATCTGTAATTTTTCTAGCATTGCCAGACCATTGACCGATTTGACCAAGAAGGGTGCTGATTTGGTTAATTGGTCTTCTGCTGCCGTGGAAGCTTTTCAGGAGTTGAAGCGTCGTTTTTGCTGTGCCCCTGTGTTGTGTCAACCTGATGTTTCTCTTCCGTTCCAGGTCGAGGTTGATGCTTCTGAGATTGGTGCAGGGGCGGTTTTGTCACAGAGAGGTTCTGGTTGCTCAGTGTTCAAACCATGTGCTTTCTTTTCCAGGAAATTTTCTGCTGCTGAGCGTAATTATGATGTGGGCAACCGAGAGTTGCTGGCCATGAAGTGGGCATTCGAGGAGTGGCGTCATTGGCTTGAGGGTGCTAAGCATCGCGTGGTGGTTTTGACTGATCATAAGAACCTTACTTATCTTGAGTCTGCCAAGCGCTTGAATCCTAGACAGGCCCGTTGGTCGTTATTTTTTGCTCGTTTTGATTTTGTGATTTCATACCTTCCGGGCTCTAAAAATGTGAAGGCGGATGCTCTGTCTAGGAGTTTTGTGCCCGACTCTCCGGGGTTATCTGAGCCGGCGAGTATCCTCAAGGAAGGAGTCATTGTGTCTGCCATCTCCCCTGATTTGCGGAGAGTGTTGCAGAAATTTCAGGCTAATAAACCTGATCGTTGTCCGGCCGAGAAACTGTTCGTCCCTGATAGGTGGACTAGTAAAGTTATCTCTGAACTTCATTGTTCGGTGCTGGCCGGTCATCCAGGAATCTTTGGTACCAGGGAGTTGGTTGCTAGATCCTTCTGGTGGCCATCTCTGTCACGGGATGTGCGTGCTTTTGTACAGTCCTGTGGAATTTGTGCTAGGGCTAAGCCCTGCTGTTCACGTGCCAGTGGGTTGCTTTTGCCCTTGCCGGTCCCGAAGAGGCCTTGGACACATATTTCGATGGATTTCATTTCTGACCTTCCCGTTTCTCAAAAAATGTCGGTCATTTGGGTGGTCTGTGATCGCTTTTCTAAAATGGTCCATCTGGTGCCCTTGGTTAAATTGCCTTCCTCCTCTGATTTGGTGCCTTTGTTCTTCCAGCATGTGGTTCGTTTACATGGCATTCCTGAGAATATTGTTTCTGACAGAGGTTCCCAGTTTGTCTCGAGGTTCTGGCGAGCCTTTTGTGGTAGGATGGGCATTGACCTATCTTTCTCCTCGGCCTTCCATCCTCAGACTAATGGCCAGACCGAACGAACCAATCAGACCTTGGAAACATATCTGAGATGTTTTGTTTCCGCTGATCAGGATGATTGGGTGTCATTTTTGCCGTTGGCTGAGTTCGCCCTTAATAATCGGGCCAGCTCGGCTACCTTGGTCTCTCCATTTTTCTGCAATTCTGGGTTCCATCCTCGTTTCTCTTCAGGACAGGTTGAGTCTTCGGACTGTCCTGGTGTGGATTCTGTGGTGGACAGGTTGCAGCAGATCTGGACTCAGGTAGTGGACAATTTGACCTTGTCCCAGGAGAAGGCTCAGCTTTTCGCTAATCGCAGACGCCGTGTGGGACCCCGACTTCGTGTTGGGGATCTGGTTTGGTTATCTTCTCGTCATATTCCTATGAAGGTTTCCTCTCCTAAATTTAAACCTCGTTTTATTGGTCCGTATAGGATTTCTGAGATTCTCAATCCGGTGTCTTTTCGTCTGACCCTCCCAGACTCCTTTTCCATACATAATGTATTCCATAGGTCGTTGTTGAGGAGATACGTGGCACCTATGGTTCCATCTGTGGAGCCTCCTGCCCCTGTTTTGGTGGAGGGGGAATTGGAGTATATTGTGGAGAAGATTTTGGATTCTCGTGTCTCTAGACGGAAACTCCAGTATCTGGTCAAATGGAAGGGTTATGCTCAGGAAGATAATTCCTGGGTTTTTGCCTCTGATGTCCATGCCCCAGATCTTGTTCGTGCCTTTCATGTGGCTCATCCTGGTCGGCCTGGGGGTTCTGGTGAGGGTTCGGTGACCCCTCCTCAAGGGGGGGGTACTGTTGTGAATTCTGTGGCTGAGTTCACTTCTGTGGTCACAAGTGGTATTGCAGTCTCTGGGCTTCCTCCCTCAGGTGTTTTGGTGAGCTCGTTGGCTGCCTTGCTATTTAGCTCCACCTGAGTCTGTCTTCCTTGCTCCTTGTCAATGTTCCAGTGTTGGATCTGAGCTACTGCATCTTTCCTTGGGCCTGCTGCTCTGCTAGATAAGTGCTTCTAGTTTGTTTTCTGTTTTTTCTGTCCAGCTTGCTATTAACTTTTGCTGGAAGCTCTGAGAAGCAAAGGGGTGCACCGCCGTGCTGTTAGTTCGGCACGGTGGGTCTTTTTGCCACTTTGCGTGGTTTTCGTTTTAGGGTTTTTTGTAGACTGCATAGTTCTCTTTGCTATCCTCGCTCTGTCTAGAATATCGGGCCTCACTTTGCTGAATCTATTTCATTCCTACGTTTGTCTTTTCATCTTGCTAACAGTTATTATATGTGGGGGCTGCCTATTCCTTTGGGGTATTTCTCTGAGGTAAGTCAGGCTTGTATTTCTATCTTCAGGCTAGTCAGCTCCTCAGGCAGTGTCGAGTTGCATAGGTAGTGTTAGGCGCAATCCACTGCTGCTTATAGTTGTGTGAGGATAGATCAGGTACTGCAGTCTACAGAGATTCCACATCTCAGAGCTCGTCCTATTGTTTTTGGTTATTGCCAGATCTCTGTATGTGCGCTGATTACTGCACGCTGTGTTGCCTGATTGCCAGCCATAACAGGACCAGTCATTCGAAATGACTTCTCCATGCATTTTATGCATTGGTAAAAGCACTATGATGAAAAGTGTGATATGTTTTCAGGTATCTCCTATACTAATAGAGCCACATGCTCACCGGTTTGCCACATGATGTAGGCCTATGGACTGAACAAGAAACCACCAAAAATTTTAACCAGTCATCGTTCTCACAACACTGAGGACCAGTCATCCGAAATGACTTCTCCATGCATTTTATGCATTGGTAAAAGCACTATGATGAAAAGTGTGATATGTTTTCAGGTATCTCCTATACTAATAGAGCCACATGCTCACCGGTTTGCCACATGATGTAGGCCTATGGACTGAACAAGAAACCACCAAAAATTTTAACTAGTCATCGTTCTCACAACACTGAGGACCAGTCATTCGAAATGACTTCTCCATGCATTTTATGCATTGGTAAAAGCACTATGATGAAAAGTGTGATATGTTTTCAGGTATCTCCTATACTAATAGAGCCACATGCTCACCGGTTTGCCACATGATGTAGGCCTATGGACTGAACAAGAAACCACCAAAAATTTTAACCAGTCATCGTTCTCACAACACTGAGGACCAGTCATTCGAAATGACTTCTCCATGCATTTTATGCATTGGTAAAAGCACTATGATGAAAAGTGTGATATGTTTTCAGGTATCTCCTATACTAATAGAGCCACATGCTCACCGGTTTGCCACATGATGTAGGCCTATGGACTGAACAAGAAACCACCAAAAATTTTAACCAGTCATCGTTCTCACAACACTGAGGACCAGTCATTCGAAATGACTTCTCCATGCATTTTATGCATTGGTAAAAGCACTATGATGAAAAGTGTGATATGTTTTCAGGTATCTCCTATACTAATAGAGCCACATGCTCACCGGTTTGCCACATGATGTAGGCCTATGGACTGAACAAGAAACCACCAAAAATATTAACCAGTCATCGTTCTCACAACACTGAGGACCAGTCGTTCGAAATGACTTCTCCATGCATTTTATGCATTGGTAAAAGCACTATGATGAAAAGTGTGATATGTTTTCAGGTATCTCCTATACTAATAGAGCCACATGCTCACCGGTTTGCCACATGATGTAGGCCTATGGACTGAACAAGAAACCACCAAAAATTTTAACCAGTCATCGTTCTCACAACACTGAGGACCAGTCATTCGAAATGACTTCTCCATGCATTTTATGCATTGGTAAAAGCACTATGATGAAAAGTGTGATATGTTTTCAGGTATCTCCTATACTAATAGAACCACATGCTCACCGGTTTGCCACATGATGTAGGCCTATGGACTGAACAAGAAACCACCAAAAATTTTAACCAGTCATCGTTCTCACAACACTGAGGACCAGTCATCCGAAATGACTTCTCCATGCATTTTATGCATTGATAAAAGCACTATGATGAAAAGTGTGATATGTTTTCAGGTATCTCCTATACTAAGGCCTACATCATGTGGCAAACCGGTGAGCATGTGGCTCTATTAGTATAGGAGATACCTGAAAACATATCACACTTTTCATCATAGTGCTTTTACCAATGCATAAAATGCATGGAGAAGTCATTTCGAATGACTGGTCCTCAGTGTTGTGAGAACGATGACTGGTTAAAATTTTTGGTGGTTTCTTGTTCAGTCCATAGGCCTACATCATGTGGCAAACCGGTGAGCATGTGGCTCTATTAGTATAGGAGATACCTGAAAACATATCACACTTTTCATCATAGTGCTTTTACCAATGCATAAAATGCATGGAGAAGTCATTTCGAATGACTGGTCCTCAGTGTTGTGAGAACGATGACTGGTTAAAATTTTTGGTGGTTTCTTGTTCAGTCCATAGGCCTACATCATGTGGCAAACCGGTGAGCATGTGGCTCTATTAGTATAGGAGATACCTGAAAACATATCACACTTTTCATCATAGTGCTTTTACCAATGCATAAAATGCATGGAGAAGTCATTTCGGATGACTGGTCCTCAGTGTTGTGAGAACGATGACTGGTTAAAATTTTTGGTGGTTTCTTGTTCAGTCCATAGGCCTACATCATGTGGCAAACCGGTGAGCATGTGGCTCTATTAGTATAGGAGATACCTGAAAACATATCACACTTTTCATCATAGTGCTTTTACCAATGCATAAAATGCATGGAGAAGTCATTTCGAATGACTGGTCCTCAGTGTTGTGAGAACGATGACTGGTTAAAATTTTTGGTGGTTTCTTGTTCAGTCCATAGGCCTACATCATGTGGCAAACCGGTGAGCATGTGGCTCTATTAGTATAGGAGATACCTGAAAACATATCACACTTTTCATCATAGTGCTTTTACCAATGCATAAAATGCATGGAGAAGTCATTTCGAATGACTGGTCCTCAGTGTTGTGAGAACGATGACTGGTTAAATTTTTTGGTGGTTTCTTGTTCAGTCCATAGGCCTACATCATGTGGCAAACCGGTGAGCATGTGACTCTATTAGTATAGGAGATACCTGAAAACATATCACACTTTTCATCATAGTGCTTTTACCAATGCATAAAATGCATGGAGAAGTCATTTCGAATGACTGGTCCTCAGTGTTGTGAGAACGATGACTGGTTAAAATTTTTGGTGGTTTCTTGTTCAGTCCATAGGCCTACATCATGTGGCAAACCGGTGAGCATGTGGCTCTATTAGTATAGGAGATACCTGAAAACATATCACACTTTTCATCATAGTGCTTTTACCAATGCATAAAATGCATGGAGAAGTCATTTCGAATGACTGGTCCTCAGTGTTGTGAGAACGATGACTGGTTAAAATTTTTGGTGGTTTCTTGTTCAGTCCATAGGCCTACATCATGTGGCAAACCGGTGAGCATGTGGCTCTATTAGTATAGGAGATACCTGAAAACATATCACACTTTTCATCATAGTGCTTTTACCAATGCATAAAATGCATGGAGAAGTCATTTCGAATGACTGGTCCTCAGTGTTGTGAGAACGATGACTGGTTAAAATTTTTGGTGGTTTCTTGTTCAGTCCATAGGCCTACATCATGTGGCAAACCGGTGAGCATGTGGCTCTATTAGTATAGGAGATACCTGAAAACATATCACACTTTTCATCATAGTGCATTTACCAATGCATAAAATGCATGGAGAAGTCATTTCGAATGACTGGTCCTCAGTGTTGTGAGAACGATGACTGGTTAAAATTTTTGGTGGTTTCTTGTTCAGTCCATAGGCCTACATCATGTGGCAAACCGGTGAGCATGTGGCTCTATTAGTATAGGAGATACCTGAAAACATATCACACTTTTCATCATAGTGCTTTTACCAATGCATAAAATGCATGGAGAAGTCATTTCGAATGACTGGTCCTCAGTGTTGTGAGAACGATGACTAGTTAAAATTTTTGGTGGTTTCTTGTTCAGTCCATAGGCCTACATCATGTGGCAAACCGGTGAGCATGTGGCTCTATTAGTATAGGAGATACCTGAAAACATATCACACTTTTCATCATAGTGCTTTTACCAATGCATAAAATGCATGGAGAAGTCATTTCGAATGACTGGTCCTCAGTGTTGTGAGAACGATGACTGGTTAAAATTTTTGGTGGTTTCTTGTTCAGTCCATAGGCCTACATCATGTGGCAAACCGGTGAGCATGTGGCTCTATTAGTATAGGAGATACCTGAAAACATATCACACTTTTCATCATAGTGCTTTTACCAATGCATAAAATGCATGGAGAAGTCATTTCGAATGACTGGTCCTCAGTGTTGTGAGAACGATGACTGGTTAAAATTTTTGGTGGTTTCTTGTTCAGTCCATAGGCCTACATCATGTGGCAAACCGGTGAGCATGTGGCTCTATTAGTATAGGAGATACCTGAAAACATATCACACTTTTCATCATAGTGCTTTTACCAATGCATAAAATGCATGGAGAAGTCATTTCGAATGACTGGTCCTCAGTGTTGTGAGAACGATGACTGGTTAAAATTTTTGGTGGTTTCTTGTTCAGTCCATAGGCCTACATCATGTGGCAAACCGGTGAGCATGTGGCTCTATTAGTATAGGAGATACCTGAAAACATATCACACTTTTCATCATAGTGCTTTTACCAATGCATAAAATGCATGGAGAACTCATTTCGAATGACTTGTCCTCAGTGTTGTGAGAACGATGACTGGTTAAAATTTTTGGTGGTTTCTTGTTCAGTCCATAGGCCTACATCATGTGGCAAACCGGTGAGCATGTGGCTCTATTAGTATAGGAGATACCTGAAAACATATCACACTTTTCATCACAACACTGAGGACCAGTCATTCGAAATGACTTCTCCATGCATTTTATGCATTGGTAAAAGCACTATGATGAAAAGTGTGATATGTTTTCAGGTATCTCCTATACTAATAGAGCCACATGCTCACCGGTTTGCCACATGATGTAGGCCTATGGACTGAACAAGAAACCACCAAAAATTTTAACCAGTCATCGTTCTCACAACACTGAGGACCAGTCATTCGAAATGACTTCTCCATGCATTTTATGCATTGGTAAAAGCACTATGATGAAAAGTGTGATATGTTTTCAGGTATCTCCTATACTAATAGAACCACATGCTCACCGGTTTGCCACATGATGTAGGCCTATGGACTGAACAAGAAACCACCAAAAATTTTAACCAGTCATCGTTCTCACAACACTGAGGACCAGTCATCCGAAATGACTTCTCCATGCATTTTATGCATTGATAAAAGCACTATGATGAAAAGTGTGATATGTTTTCAGGTATCTCCTATACTAAGGCCTACATCATGTGGCAAACCGGTGAGCATGTGGCTCTATTAGTATAGGAGATACCTGAAAACATATCACACTTTTCATCATAGTGCTTTTACCAATGCATAAAATGCATGGAGAAGTCATTTCGAATGACTGGTCCTCAGTGTTGTGAGAACGATGACTGGTTAAAATTTTTGGTGGTTTCTTGTTCAGTCCATAGGCCTACATCATGTGGCAAACCGGTGAGCATGTGGCTCTATTAGTATAGGAGATACCTGAAAACATATCACACTTTTCATCATAGTGCTTTTACCAATGCATAAAATGCATGGAGAAGTCATTTCGAATGACTGGTCCTCAGTGTTGTGAGAACGATGACTGGTTAAAATTTTTGGTGGTTTCTTGTTCAGTCCATAGGCCTACATCATGTGGCAAACCGGTGAGCATGTGGCTCTATTAGTATAGGAGATACCTGAAAACATATCACACTTTTCATCATAGTGCTTTTACCAATGCATAAAATGCATGGAGAAGTCATTTCGGATGACTGGTCCTCAGTGTTGTGAGAACGATGACTGGTTAAAATTTTTGGTGGTTTCTTGTTCAGTCCATAGGCCTACATCATGTGGCAAACCGGTGAGCATGTGGCTCTATTAGTATAGGAGATACCTGAAAACATATCACACTTTTCATCATAGTGCTTTTACCAATGCATAAAATGCATGGAGAAGTCATTTCGAATGACTGGTCCTCAGTGTTGTGAGAACGATGACTGGTTAAAATTTTTGGTGGTTTCTTGTTCAGTCCATAGGCCTACATCATGTGGCAAACCGGTGAGCATGTGGCTCTATTAGTATAGGAGATACCTGAAAACATATCACACTTTTCATCATAGTGCTTTTACCAATGCATAAAATGCATGGAGAAGTCATTTCGAATGACTGGTCCTCAGTGTTGTGAGAACGATGATTGGTAAAATTTTTGGTGGTTTCTTGTTCAGTCCATAGGCCTACATCATGTGGCAAACCGGTGAGCATGTGGCTCTATTAGTATAGGAGATACCTGAAAACATATCACACTTTTCATCATAGTGCTTTTACCAATGCATAAAATGCATGGAGAAGTCATTTCGAATGACTGGTCCTCAGTGTTGTGAGAACGATGACTGGTTAAAATTTTTGGTGGTTTCTTGTTCAGTCCATAGGCCTACATCATGTGGCAAACCGGTGAGCATGTGGCTCTATTAGTATAGGAGATACCTGAAAACATATCACACTTTTCATCATAGTGCTTTTACCAATGCATAAAATGCATGGAGAAGTCATTTCGAATGACTGGTCCTCAGTGTTGTGAGAACGATGACTGGTTAAAATTTTTGGTGGTTTCTTGTTCAGTCCATAGGCCTACATCATGTGGCAAACCGGTGAGCATGTGGCTCTATTAGTATAGGAGATACCTGAAAACATATCACACTTTTCATCATAGTGCTTT
Organism: Ranitomeya imitator; assembly: GCF_032444005.1. Taxonomy (NCBI): domain Eukaryota; kingdom Metazoa; phylum Chordata; class Amphibia; order Anura; family Dendrobatidae; genus Ranitomeya; species Ranitomeya imitator. The sequence goes on from NW_027194538.1 coordinate 12,139, forward strand.
TACCAATGCATAAAATGCATGGAGAAGTCATTTCGAATGACTGGTCCTCAGTGTTGTGAGAACGATGACTGGTTAAAATTTTTGGTGGTTTCTTGTTCAGTCCATAGGCCTACATCATGTGGCAAACCGGTGAGCATGTGGCTCTATTAGTATAGGAGATACCTGAAAACATATCACACTTTTCATCATAGTGCATTTACCAATGCATAAAATGCATGGAGAAGTCATTTCGAATGACTGGTCCTCAGTGTTGTGAGAACGATGACTGGTTAAAATTTTTGGTGGTTTCTTGTTCAGTCCATAGGCCTACATCATGTGGCAAACCGGTGAGCATGTGGCTCTATTAGTATAGGAGATACCTGAAAACATATCACACTTTTCATCATAGTGCTTTTACCAATGCATAAAATGCATGGAGAAGTCATTTCGAATGACTGGTCCTCAGTGTTGTGAGAACGATGATTGGTAAAATTTTTGGTGGTTTCTTGTTCAGTCCATAGGCCTACATCATGTGGCAAACCGGTGAGCATGTGGCTCTATTAGTATAGGAGATACCTGAAAACATATCACACTTTTCATCATAGTGCTTTTACCAATGCATAAAATGCATGGAGAAGTCATTTCGAATGACTGGTCCTCAGTGTTGTGAGAACGATGACTGGTTAAAATTTTTGGTGGTTTCTTGTTCAGTCCATAGGCCTACATCATGTGGCAAACCGGTGAGCATGTGGCTCTATTAGTATAGGAGATACCTGAAAACATATCACACTTTTCATCATAGTGCTTTTACCAATGCATAAAATGCATGGAGAAGTCATTTCGAATGACTGGTCCTCAGTGTTGTGAGAACGATGACTGGTTAAAATTTTTGGTGGTTTCTTGTTCAGTCCATAGGCCTACATCATGTGGCAAACCGGTGAGCATGTGGCTCTATTAGTATAGGAGATACCTGAAAACATATCACACTTTTCATCATAGTGCTTTTACCAATGCATAAAATGCATGGAGAAGTCATTTCGAATGACTGGTCCTCAGTGTTGTGAGAACGATGACTGGTTAAAATTTTTGGTGGTTTCTTGTTCAGTCCATAGGCCTACATCATGTGGCAAACCGGTGAGCATGTGGCTCTATTAGTATAGGAGATACCTGAAAACATATCACACTTTTCATCATAGTGCATTTACCAATGCATAAAATGCATGGAGAAGTCATTTCGAATGACTGGTCCTCAGTGTTGTGAGAACGATGACTGGTTAAAATTTTTGGTGGTTTCTTGTTCAGTCCATAGGCCTACATCATGTGGCAAACCGGTGAGCATGTGGCTCTATTAGTATAGGAGATACCTGAAAACATATCACACTTTTCATCATAGTGCTTTTACCAATGCATAAAATGCATGGAGAAGTCATTTCGAATGACTGGTCCTCAGTGTTGTGAGAACGATGACTAGTTAAAATTTTTGGTGCTTTCTTGTTCAGTCCATAGGCCTACATCATGTGGCAAACCGGTGAGCATGTGGCTCTATTAGTATAGGAGATACCTGAAAACATATCACACTTTTCATCATAGTGCTTTTACCAATGCATAAAATGCATGGAGAAGTCATTTCGAATGACTGGTCCTCAGTGTTGTGAGAACGATGACTGGTTAAAATTTTTGGTGGTTTCTTGTTCAGTCCATAGGCCTACATCATGTGGCAAACCGGTGAGCATGTGGCTCTATTAGTATAGGAGATACCTGAAAACATATCACACTTTTCATCATAGTGCTTTTACCAATGCATAAAATGCATGGAGAAGTCATTTCGAATGACTGGTCCTCAGTGTTGTGAGAACGATGACTGGTTAAAATTTTTGGTGGTTTCTTGTTCAGTCCATAGGCCTACATCATGTGGCAAACCGGTGAGCATGTGGCTCTATTAGTATAGGAGATACCTGAAAACATATCACACTTTTCATCATAGTGCTTTTACCAATGCATAAAATGCATGGAGAAGTCATTTCGAATGACTGGTCCTCAGTGTTGTGAGAACGATGACTGGTTACAATTTTTGGTGGTTTCTTGTTCAGTCCATAGGCCTACATCATGTGGCAAACCGGTGAGCATGTGGCTCTATTAGTATAGGAGATACCTGAAAACATATCACACTTTTCATCATAGTGCTTTTACCAATGCATAAAATGCATGGAGAAGTCATTTCGAATGACTGGTCCTCAGTGTTGTGAGAACGATGACTGGTTAAAATTTTTGGTGGTTTCTTGTTCAGTCCATAGGCCTACATCATGTGGCAAACCGGTGAGCATGTGGCTCTATTAGTATAGGAGATACCTGAAAACATATCACACTTTTCATCATAGTGCTTTTACCAATGCATAAAATGCATGGAGAAGTCATTTCGAATGACTGGTCCTCAGTGTTGTGAGAACGATGACTGGATAAAATTTTTGGTGGTTTCTTGTTCAGTCCATAGGCCTACATCATGTGGCAAACCGGTGAGCATGTGGCTCTATTAGTATAGGAGATACCTGAAAACATGTCACACTTTTCATCATAGTGCTTTTACCAATGCATAAAATGCATGGAGAAGTCATTTCGAATGACTGGTCCTCAGTGTTGTGAGAACGATGACTGGTTAAAATTTTTGGTGGTTTCTTGTTCAGTCCATAGGCCTACATCATGTGGCAAACCGGTGAGCATGTGGCTCTATTAGTATAGGAGATACCTGAAAACATATCACACTTTTCATCATAGTGCTTTTACCAATGCATAAAATGCATGGAGAAGTCATTTCGAATGACTGGTCCTCAGTGTTGTGAGAACGATGACTGGTTAAAATTTTTGGTGGTTTCTTGTTCAGTCCATAGGCCTACATCATGTGGCAAACCGGTGAGCATGTGGCTCTATTAGTATAGGAGATACCTGAAAACATATCACACTTTTCATCATAGTGCTTTTACCAATGCATAAAATGCATGGAGAAGTCATTTCGAATGACTGGTCCTCAGTGTTGTGAGAACGATGACTGGTTAAAATTTTTGGTGGTTTCTTGTTCAGTCCATAGGCCTACATCATGTGGCAAACCGGTGAGCATGTGGCTCTATTAGTATAGGAGATACCTGAAAACATATCACACTTTTCATCATAGTGCTTTTACCAATGCATAAAATGCATGGAGAAGTCATTTCGAATGACTGGTCCTCAGTGTTGTGAGAATGATGACTGGTTAAAATTTTTGGTGGTTTCTTGTTCAGTCCATAGGCCTACATCATGTGGCAAACCGGTGAGCATGTGGCTCTATTAGTATAGGAGATACCTGAAAACATATCACACTTTTCATCATAGTGCTTTTACCAATGCATAAAATGCATGGAGAAGTCATTTCGAATGACTGGTCCTCAGTGTTGTGAGAACGATGACTGGTTAAAATTTTTGGTGGTTTCTTGTTCAGTCCATAGGCCTACATCATGTGGCAAACCGGTGAGCATGTGGCTCTATTAGTATAGGAGATACCTGAAAACATATCACACTTTTCATCATAGTGCTTTTACCAATGCATAAAATGCATGGAGAAGTCATTTCGAATGACTGGTCCTCAGTGTTGTGAGAACGATGACTGGATAAAATTTTTGGTGGTTTCTTGTTCAGTCCATAGGCCTACATCATGTGGCAAACCGGTGAGCATGTGGCTCTATTAGTATAGGAGATACCTGAAAACATATCACACTTTTCATCATAGTGCTTTTACCAATGCATAAAATGCATGGAGAAGTCATTTCGAATGACTGGTCCTCAGTGTTGTGAGAACGATGACTGGTTAAAATTTTTGGTGGTTTCTTGTTCAGTCCATAGGCCTACATCATGTGGCAAACCGGTGAGCATGTGGCTCTATTAGTATAGGAGATACCTGAAAACATATCACACTTTTCATCATAGTGCTTTTACCAATGCATAAAATGCATGGAGAAGTCATTTCGAATGACTGGTCCTCAGTGTTGTGAGAACGATGACTGGTTAAAATTTTTGGTGGTTTCTTGTTCAGTCCATAGGCCTACATCATGTGGCAAACCGGTGAGCATGTGGCTCTATTAGTATAGGAGATACCTGAAAACATATCACACTTTTCATCATAGTGCATTTACCAATGCATAAAATGCATGGAGAAGTCATTTCGAATGACTGGTCCTCAGTGTTGTGAAAACGATGACAGGTTAAAATTTTTGGTGGTTTCTTGTTCAGTCCATAGGCCTACATCATGTGGCAAACCGGTGAGCATGTGGCTCTATTAGTATAGGAGATACCTGAAAACATATCACACTTTTCATCATAGTGCTTTTACCAATGCGTAAAATGCATGGAGAAGTCATTTCGAATGACTGGTCCTCAGTGTTGTGAGAACGATGACTGGTTAAAATTTTTGGTGGTTTCTTGTTCAGTCCATAGGCCTACATCATGTGGCAAACCGGTGAGCATGTGGCTCTATTAGTATAGGAGATACCTGAAAACATATCACACTTTTCATCATAGTGCTTTTACCAATGCATAAAATGCATGGAAAAGTCATTTCGAATGACTGGTCCTCAGTGTTGTGAGAACGATGACTGGTTAAAATTTTTGGTGGTTTCTTGTTCAGTCCATAGGCCTACATCATGTAGCAAACCGGTGAGCATGTGGCTCTATTAGTATAGGAGATACCTGAAAACATATCACACTTTTCATCATAGTGCTTTTACCAATGCATAAAATGCATGGAGTAGTCATTTCGAATGACTGGTCCTCAGTGTTGTGAGAACGATGACTGGTTAAAATTTTTGGTGGTTTCTTGTTCAGTCCATAGGCCTACCTCATGTGGCAAACCGGTGAGCATGTGGCTCTATTAGTATAGGAGATACCTGAAAACATATCACACTTTTCATCATAGTGCTTTTACCAATGCATAAAATGCATGGAGAAGTCATTTCGAATGACTGGTCCTCAGTGTTGTGAGAACGATGACTGGTTAAAATTTTTGGTGGTTTCTTGTTCAGTCCATAGGCCTACATCATGTGGCAAACCGGTGAGCATGTGGCTCTATTAGTATAGGAGATACCTGAAAACATGTCACACTTTTCATCATAGTGCTTTTACCAATGCATAAAATGCATGGAGAAGTCATTTCGAATGACTGGTCCTCAGTGTTGTGAGAACGATGACTGGTTAAAATTTTTGGTGGTTTCTTGTTCAGTCCATAGGCCTACATCATGTGGCAAACCGGTGAGCATGTGGCTCTATTAGTATAGGAGATACCTGAAAACATATCACACTTTTCATCACAACACTGAGGACCAGTCATTCGAAATGACTTCTCCATGCATTTTATGCATTGGTAAAAGCACTATGATGAAAAGTGTGATATGTTTTCAGGTATCTCCTATACTAATAGAGCCACATGCTCACCGGTTTGCCACATGATGTAGGCCTATGGACTGAACAAGAAACCACCAAAAATTTTAACCAGTCATCGTTCTCACAACACTGAGGACCAGTCATTCGAAATGACTTCTCCATGCATTTTATGCATTGGTAAAAGCACTATGATGAAAAGTGTGATATGTTTTCAGGTATCTCCTATACTAATAGAGCCACATGCTCACCGGTTTGCCACATGATGTAGGCCTATGGACTGAACAAGAAACCACCAAAAATTTTAACCAGTCATCGTTCTCACAACACTGAGGACCAGTCATTCGAAATGACTTCTCCATGCATTTTATGCATTGGTAAAAGCACTATGATGAAAAGTGTGATATGTTTTCAGGTATCTCCTATACTAATAGAGCCACATGCTCACCGGTTTGCCACATGATGTAGGCCTATGGACTGAACCAGAAACCACCAAAAATTTTAACCAGTCATCGTTCTCACAACACTGAGGACCAGTCATTCGAAATGACTTCTCCATGCATTTTATGCATTGGTAAAAGCACTATGATGAAAAGTGTGATATGTTTTCAGGTATCTCCTATACTAATAGAGCCACATGCTCACCGGTTTGCCACATGATGTAGGCCTATGGACTGAACAAGAAACCACCAAAAATTTTAACCAGTCATCGTTCTCACAACACTGAGGACCAGTCATTCGAAATGACTTCTCCATGCATTTTATGCATTGGTAAAAGCACTATGATGAAAAGTGTGATATGTTTTCAGGTATCTCCTATACTAATAGAGCCACATGCTCACCGGTTTGCCACATGATGTAGGCCTATGGACTGAACAAGAAACCACCAAAAATTTTAACCAGTCATCGTTCTCACAACACTGAGGACCAGTCATTCGAAATGACTGAAAACATATCACACTTTTCATCATAGTGCTTTTACCAATGCATAAAATGCATGGAGAAGTCATTTCGAATGACTGGTCCTCAGTGTTGTGAGAACGATGACTGGTTAAAATTTTTGGTGGTTTCTTGTTCAGTCCATAGGCCTACATCATGTGGCAAACCGGTGAGCATGTGGCTCTATTAGTATAGGAGATACCTGAAAACATATCACACTTTTCATCATAGTGCTTTTACCAATGCATAAAATGCATGGAGAAGTCATTTCGAATGACTGGTCCTCAGTGTTGTGAGAACGATGACTGGTTAAAATTTTTGGTGGTTTCTTGTTCAGTCCATAGGCCTACATCATGTGGCAAACCGGTGAGCATGTGGCTCTATTAGTATAGGAGATACCTGAAAACATATCACACTTTTCATCATAGTGCTTTTACCAATGCAAAATGCATGGAGAAGTCATTTCGGATGACTGGTCCTCAGTGTTGTGAGAACGATGACTGGTTAAAATTTTTGGTGGTTTCTTGTTCAGTCCATAGGCCTACATCATGTGGCAAACCGGTGAGCATGTGGCTCTATTAGTATAGGAGATACCTGAAAACATATCACACTTTTCATCATAGTGCTTTTACCAATGCATAAAATGCATGGAGAAGTCATTTCGAATGACTGGTCCTCAGTGTAGTGAGAACGATGACTGGTTAAAATTTTTGGTGGTTTCTTGTTCAGTCCATAGGCCTACATCATGTGGCAAACCGGTGAGCATGTGGCTCTATTAGTATAGGAGATACCTGAAAACATATCACACTTTTCATCATAGTGCTTTTACCAATGCATAAAATGCATGGAGAAGTCATTTCGAACGACTGGTCCTCAGTGTTGTGAGAACGATGACTGGTTAATATTTTTGGTGGTTTCTTGTTCAGTCCATAGGCCTACATCATGTGGCAAACCGGTGAGCATGTGGCTCTATTAGTATAGGAGATACCTGAAAACATATCACACTTTTCATCATAGTGCTTTTACCAATGCATAAAATGCATGGAGAAGTCATTTCGAATGACTGGTCCTCAGTGTTGTGAGAACGATGACTGGTTAAAATTTTTGGTGGTTTCTTGTTCAGTCCATAGGCCTACATCATGTGGCAAACCGGTGAGCATGTGGCTCTATTAGTATAGGAGATACCTGAAAACATATCACACTTTTCATCATAGTGCTTTTACCAATGCATAAAATGCATGGAGAAGTCATTTCGAATGACTGGTCCTCAGTGTTGTGAGAATGATGACTGGTTAAAATTTTTGGTGGTTTCTTGTTCAGTCCATAGGCCTACATCATGTGGCAAACCGGTGAGCATGTGGCTCTATTAGTATAGGAGATACCTGAAAACATATCACACTTTTCATCATAGTGCTTTTACCAATGCATAAAATGCATGGAGAAGTCATTTCGAATGACTGGTCCTCAGTGTTGTGAGAACGATGACTGGTTAAAATTTTTGGTGGTTTCTTGTTCAGTCCATAGGCCTACATCATGTGGCAAACCGGTGAGCATGTGGCTCTATTAGTATAGGAGATACCTGAAAACATATCACACTTTTCATCATAGTGCTTTTACCAATGCATAAAATGCATGGAGAAGTCATTTCGAATGACTGGTCCTCAGTGTTGTGAGAACGATGACTGGATAAAATTTTTGGTGGTTTCTTGTTCAGTCCATAGGCCTACATCATGTGGCAAACCGGTGAGCATGTGGCTCTATTAGTATAGGAGATACCTGAAAACATATCACACTTTTCATCATAGTGCTTTTACCAATGCATAAAATGCATGGAGAAGTCATTTCGAATGACTGGTCCTCAGTGTTGTGAGAACGATGACTGGTTAAAATTTTTGGTGGTTTCTTGTTCAGTCCATAGGCCTACATCATGTGGCAAACCGGTGAGCATGTGGCTCTATTAGTATAGGAGATACCTGAAAACATATCACACTTTTCATCATAGTGCTTTTACCAATGCATAAAATGCATGGAGAAGTCATTTCGAATGACTGGTCCTCAGTGTTGTGAGAACGATGACTGGTTAAAATTTTTGGTGGTTTCTTGTTCAGTCCATAGGCCTACATCATGTGGCAAACCGGTGAGCATGTGGCTCTATTAGTATAGGAGATACCTGAAAACATATCACACTTTTCATCATAGTGCATTTACCAATGCATAAAATGCATGGAGAAGTCATTTCGAATGACTGGTCCTCAGTGTTGTGAAAACGATGACAGGTTAAAATTTTTGGTGGTTTCTTGTTCAGTCCATAGGCCTACATCATGTGGCAAACCGGTGAGCATGTGGCTCTATTAGTATAGGAGATACCTGAAAACATATCACACTTTTCATCATAGTGCTTTTACCAATGCGTAAAATGCATGGAGAAGTCATTTCGAATGACTGGTCCTCAGTGTTGTGAGAACGATGACTGGTTAAAATTTTTGGTGGTTTCTTGTTCAGTCCATAGGCCTACATCATGTGGCAAACCGGTGAGCATGTGGCTCTATTAGTATAGGAGATACCTGAAAACATATCACACTTTTCATCATAGTGCTTTTACCAATGCATAAAATGCATGGAAAAGTCATTTCGAATGACTGGTCCTCAGTGTTGTGAGAACGATGACTGGTTAAAATTTTTGGTGGTTTCTTGTTCAGTCCATAGGCCTACATCATGTAGCAAACCGGTGAGCATGTGGCTCTATTAGTATAGGAGATACCTGAAAACATATCACACTTTTCATCATAGTGCTTTTACCAATGCATAAAATGCATGGAGTAGTCATTTCGAATGACTGGTCCTCAGTGTTGTGAGAACGATGACTGGTTAAAATTTTTGGTGGTTTCTTGTTCAGTCCATAGGCCTACCTCATGTGGCAAACCGGTGAGCATGTGGCTCTATTAGTATAGGAGATACCTGAAAACATATCACACTTTTCATCATAGTGCTTTTACCAATGCATAAAATGCATGGAGAAGTCATTTCGAATGACTGGTCCTCAGTGTTGTGAGAACGATGACTGGTTAAAATTTTTGGTGGTTTCTTGTTCAGTCCATAGGCCTACATCATGTGGCAAACCGGTGAGCATGTGGCTCTATTAGTATAGGAGATACCTGAAAACATGTCACACTTTTCATCATAGTGCTTTTACCAATGCATAAAATGCATGGAGAAGTCATTTCGAATGACTGGTCCTCAGTGTTGTGAGAACGATGACTGGTTAAAATTTTTGGTGGTTTCTTGTTCAGTCCATAGGCCTACATCATGTGGCAAACCGGTGAGCATGTGGCTCTATTAGTATAGGAGATACCTGAAAACATATCACACTTTTCATCACAACACTGAGGACCAGTCATTCGAAATGACTTCTCCATGCATTTTATGCATTGGTAAAAGCACTATGATGAAAAGTGTGATATGTTTTCAGGTATCTCCTATACTAATAGAGCCACATGCTCACCGGTTTGCCACATGATGTAGGCCTATGGACTGAACAAGAAACCACCAAAAATTTTAACCAGTCATCGTTCTCACAACACTGAGGACCAGTCATTCGAAATGACTTCTCCATGCATTTTATGCATTGGTAAAAGCACTATGATGAAAAGTGTGATATGTTTTCAGGTATCTCCTATACTAATAGAGCCACATGCTCACCGGTTTGCCACATGATGTAGGCCTATGGACTGAACAAGAAACCACCAAAAATTTTAACCAGTCATCGTTCTCACAACACTGAGGACCAGTCATTCGAAATGACTTCTCCATGCATTTTATGCATTGGTAAAAGCACTATGATGAAAAGTGTGATATGTTTTCAGGTATCTCCTATACTAATAGAGCCACATGCTCACCGGTTTGCCACATGATGTAGGCCTATGGATTGAACAAGAAACCACCAAAAATTTTAACCAGTCATCGTTCTCACAACACTGAGGACCAGTCATTCGAAATGACTTCTCCATGCATTTTATGCATTGGTAAAAGCACTATGATGAAAAGTGTGATATGTTTTCAGGTATCTCCTATACTAATAGAGCCACATGCTCACCGGTTTGCCACATGATGTAGGCCTATGGACTGAACAAGAAACCACCAAAAATTTTAACCAGTCATCGTTCTCACAACACTGAGGACCAGTCATTCGAAATGACTTCTCCATGCATTTTATGCATTGGTAAAAGCACTATGATGAAAAGTGTGATATGTTTTCAGGTATCTCCTATACTAATAGAGCCACATGCTCACCGGTTTGCCACATGATGTAGGCCTATGGACTGAACCAGAAACCACCAAAAATTTTAACCAGTCATCGTTCTCACAACACTGAGGACCAGTCATTCGAAATGACTTCTCCATGCATTTTATGCATTGGTAAAAGCACTATGATGAAAAGTGTGATATGTTTTCAGGTATCTCCTATACTAATAGAGCCACATGCTCACCGGTTTGCCACATGATGTAGGCCTATGGACTGAACAAGAAACCACCAAAAATTTTAACCAGTCATCGTTCTCACAACACTGAGGACCAGTCATTCGAAATGACTTCTCCATGCATTTTATGCATTGGTAAAAGCACTATGATGAAAAGTGTGATATGTTTTCAGGTATCTCCTATACTAATAGAGCCACATGCTCACCGGTTTGCCACATGATGTAGGCCTATGGACTGAACAAGAAACCACCAAAAATTTTAACCAGTCATCGTTCTCACAACACTGAGGACCAGTCATTCGAAATGACTTCTCCATGCATTTTATGCATTGGTAAAAGCACTATGATGAAAAGTGTGATATGTTTTCAGGTATCTCCTATACTAATAGAGCCACATGCTCACCGGTTTGCCACATGATGTAGGCCTATGGACTGAACAAGAAACCACCAAAAATTTTAACCAGTCATCGTTCTCACAACACTGAGGACCAGTCATTCGAAATGACTGAAAACATATCACACTTTTCATCATAGTGCTTTTACCAATGCATAAAATGCATGGAGAAGTCATTTCGAATGACTGGTCCTCAGTGTTGTGAGAACGATGACTGGTTAAAATTTTTGGTGGTTTCTTGTTCAGTCCATAGGCCTACATCATGTGGCAAACCGGTGAGCATGTGGCTCTATTAGTATAGGAGATACCTGAAAACATATCACACTTTTCATCATAGTGCTTTTACCAATGCATAAAATGCATGGAGAAGTCATTTCGAATGACTGGTCCTCAGTGTTGTGAGAACGATGACTGGTTAAAATTTTTGGTGGTTTCTTGTTCAGTCCATAGGCCTACATCATGTGGCAAACCGGTGAGCATGTGGCTCTATTAGTATAGGAGATACCTGAAAACATATCACACTTTTCATCATAGTGCTTTTACCAATGCATAAAATGCATGGAGAAGTCATTTCGGATGACTGGTCCTCAGTGTTGTGAGAACGATGACTGGTTAAAATTTTTGGTGGTTTCTTGTTCAGTCCATAGGCCTACATCATGTGGCAAACCGGTGAGCATGTGGCTCTATTAGTATAGGAGATACCTGAAAACATATCACACTTTTCATCATAGTGCTTTTACCAATGCATAAAATGCATGGAGAAGTCATTTCGAATGACTGGTCCTCAGTGTAGTGAGAACGATGACTGGTTAAAATTTTTGGTGGTTTCTTGTTCAGTCCATAGGCCTACATCATGTGGCAAACCGGTGAGCATGTGGCTCTATTAGTATAGGAGATACCTGAAAACATATCACACTTTTCATCATAGTGCTTTTACCAATGCATAAAATGCATGGAGAAGTCATTTCGAACGACTGGTCCTCAGTGTTGTGAGAACGATGACTGGTTAATATTTTTGGTGGTTTCTTGTTCAGTCCATAGGCCTACATCATGTGGCAAACCGGTGAGCATGTGGCTCTATTAGTATAGGAGATACCTGAAAACATATCACACTTTTCATCATAGTGCTTTTACCAATGCATAAAATGCATGGAGAAGTCTTTTCGAATGACTGGTCCTCAGTGTTGTGAGAACGATGACTGGTTAAAATTTTTGGTGGTTTCTTGTTCAGTCCATAGGCCTACATCATGTGGCAAACCGGTGAGCATGTGGCTCTATTAGTATAGGAGATACCTGAAAACATATCACACTTTTCATCATAGTGCATTTACCAATGCATAAAATGCATGGAGAAGTCATTTCGAATGACTGGTCCTCAGTGTTGTGAAAACGATGACAGGTTAAAATTTTTGGTGGTTTCTTGTTCAGTCCATAGGCCTACATCATGTGGCAAACCGGTGAGCATGTGGCTCTATTAGTATAGGAGATACCTGAAAACATATCACACTTTTCATCATAGTGCTTTTACCAATGCGTAAAATGCATGGAGAAGTCATTTCGAATGACTGGTCCTCAGTGTTGTGAGAACGATGACTGGTTAAAATTTTTGGTGGTTTCTTGTTCAGTCCATAGGCCTACATCATGTGGCAAACCGGTGAGCATGTGGCTCTATTAGTATAGGAGATACCTGAAAACATATCACACTTTTCATCATAGTGCTTTTACCAATGCATAAAATGCATGGAAAAGTCATTTCGAATGACTGGTCCTCAGTGTTGTGAGAACGATGACTGGTTAAAATTTTTGGTGGTTTCTTGTTCAGTCCATAGGCCTACATCATGTAGCAAACCGGTGAGCATGTGGCTCTATTAGTATAGGAGATACCTGAAAACATATCACACTTTTCATCATAGTGCTTTTACCAATGCATAAAATGCATGGAGAAGTCATTTCGAATGACTGGTCCTCAGTGTTGTGAGAACGATGACTGGTTAAAATTTTTGGTGGTTTCTTGTTCAGTCCATAGGCCTACCTCATGTGGCAAACCGGTGAGCATGTGGCTCTATTAGTATAGGAGATACCTGAAAACATATCACACTTTTCATCATAGTGCTTTTACCAATGCATAAAATGCATGGAGAAGTCATTTCGAATGACTGGTCCTCAGTGTTGTGAGAACGATGACTGGTTAAAATTTTTGGTGGTTTCTTGTTCAGTCCATAGGCCTACATCATGTGGCAAACCGGTGAGCATGTGGCTCTATTAGTATAGGAGATACCTGAAAACATGTCACACTTTTCATCATAGTGCTTTTACCAATGCATAAAATGCATGGAGAAGTCATTTCGAATGACTGGTCCTCAGTGTTGTGAGAACGATGACTGGTTAAAATTTTTGGTGGTTTCTTGTTCAGTCCATAGGCCTACATCATGTGGCAAACCGGTGAGCATGTGGCTCTATTAGTATAGGAGATACCTGAAAACATATCACACTTTTCATCACAACACTGAGGACCAGTCATTCGAAATGACTTCTCCATGCATTTTATGCATTGGTAAAAGCACTATGATGAAAAGTGTGATATGTTTTCAGGTATCTCCTATACTAATAGAGCCACATGCTCACCGGTTTGCCACATGATGTAGGCCTATGGACTGAACAAGAAACCACCAAAAATTTTAACCAGTCATCGTTCTCACAACACTGAGGACCAGTCATTCGAAATGACTTCTCCATGCATTTTATGCATTGGTAAAAGCACTATGATGAAAAGTGTGATATGTTTTCAGGTATCTCCTATACTAATAGAGCCACATGCTCACCGGTTTGCCACATGATGTAGGCCTATGGACTGAACAAGAAACCACCAAAAATTTTAACCAGTCATCGTTCTCACAACACTGAGGACCAGTCATTCGAAATGACTTCTCCATGCATTTTATGCATTGGTAAAAGCACTATGATGAAAAGTGTGATATGTTTTCAGGTATCTCCTATACTAATAGAGCCACATGCTCACCGGTTTGCCACATGATGTAGGCCTATGGATTGAACAAGAAACCACCAAAAATTTTAACCAGTCATCGTTCTCACAACACTGAGGACCAGTCATTCGAAATGACTTCTCCATGCATTTTATGCATTGGTAAAAGCACTATGATGAAAAGTGTGATATGTTTTCAGGTATCTCCTATACTAATAGAGCCACATGCTCACCGGTTTGCCACATGATGTAGGCCTATGGACTGAACAAGAAACCACCAAAAATTTTAACCAGTCATCGTTCTCACAACACTGAGGACCAGTCATTCGAAATGACTTCTCCATGCATTTTATGCATTGGTAAAAGCACTATGATGAAAAGTGTGATATGTTTTCAGGTATCTCCTATACTAATAGAGCCACATGCTCACCGGTTTGCCACATGATGTAGGCCTATGGACTGAACCAGAAACCACCAAAAATTTTAACCAGTCATCGTTCTCACAACACTGAGGACCAGTCATTCGAAATGACTTCTCCATGCATTTTATGCATTGGTAAAAGCACTATGATGAAAAGTGTGATATGTTTTCAGGTATCTCCTATACTAATAGAGCCACATGCTCACCGGTTTGCCACATGATGTAGGCCTATGGACTGAACAAGAAACCACCAAAAATTTTAACCAGTCATCGTTCTCACAACACTGAGGACCAGTCATTCGAAATGACTTCTCCATGCATTTTATGCATTGGTAAAAGCACTATGATGAAAAGTGTGATATGTTTTCAGGTATCTCCTATACTAATAGAGCCACATGCTCACCGGTTTGCCACATGATGTAGGCCTATGGACTGAACAAGAAACCACCAAAAATTTTAACCAGTCATCGTTCTCACAACACTGAGGACCAGTCATTCGAAATGACTTCTCCATGCATTTTATGCATTGGTAAAAGCACTATGATGAAAAGTGTGATATGTTTTCAGGTATCTCCTATACTAATAGAGCCACATGCTCACCGGTTTGCCACATGATGTAGGCCTATGGACTGAACAAGAAACCACCAAAAATTTTAACCAGTCATCGTTCTCACAACACTGAGGACCAGTCATTCGAAATGACTTCTCCATGCATTTTATGCATTGGTAAAAGCACTATGATGAAAAGTGTGATATGTTTTCAGGTATCTCCTATACTAATAGAGCCACATGCTCACCGGTTTGCCACATGATGTAGGCCTATGGACTGAACAAGAAACCACCAAAAATTTTAACCAGTCATCGTTCTCACAACACTGAGGACCAGTCATTCGAAATGACTTCTCCATGCATTTTATGCATTGGTAAAAGCACTATGATTGAAAAGTGTGATATGTTTTCAGGTATCTCCTATACTAATAGAGCCACATGCTCACCGGTTTGCCACATGATGTAGGCCTATGGACTGAACAAGAAACCACCAAAAATTTTAACCAGTCATCGTTCTCACAACACTGAGGACCAGTCATTCGAAATGACTTCTCCATGCATTTTATGCATTGGTAAAAGCACTATGATGAAAAGTGTGATATGTTTTCAGGTATCTCCTATACTAATAGAGCCACATGCTCACCGGTTTGCCACATGATGTAGGCCTATGGACTGAACAAGAAACCACCAAAAATTTTAACCAGTCATCATTCTCACAACACTGAGGACCAGTCATTCGAAATGACTTCTCCATGCATTTTATGCATTGGTAAAAGCACTATGATGAAAAGTGTGATATGTTTTCAGGTATCTCCTATACTAATAGAGCCACATGCTCACCGGTTTGCCACATGATGTAGGCCTATGGACTGAACAAGAAACCACCAAAAATTTTAACCAGTCATCGTTCTCACAACACTGAGGACCAGTCATTCGAAATGACTTCTCCATGCATTTTATGCATTGGTAAAAGCACTATGATGAAAAGTGTGATATGTTTTCAGGTATCTCCTATACTAATAGAGCCACATGCTCACCGGTTTGCCACGTGATGTAGGCCTATGGACTGAACAAGAAACCACCAAAAATTTTAACCAGTCATCGTTCTCACAACACTGAGGACCAGTCATTCGAAATGACTTCTCCATGCATTTTATGCATTGGTAAAAGCACTATGATTGAAAAGTGTGATATGTTTTCAGGTATCTCCTATACTAATAGAGCCACATGCTCACCGGTTTGCCACATGATGTAGGCCTATGGACTGAACAAGAAACCACCAAAAATTTTAACCAGTCATCGTTCTCACAACACTGAGGACCAGTCATTCGAAATGACTTCTCCATGCATTTTATGCATTGGTAAAAGCACTATGATGAAAAGTGTGATATGTTTTCAGGTATCTCCTATACTAATAGAGCCACATGCTCACCGGTTTGCCACATGATGTAGGCCTATGGACTGAACAAGAAACCACCAAAAATTTTAACCAGTCATCGTTCTCACAACACTGAGGACCAGTCATTCGAAATGACTTCTCCATGCATTTTATGCATTGGTAAAAGCACTATGATGAAAAGTGTGATATGTTTTCAGGTATCTCCTATACTAATAGAGCCACATGCTCACCGGTTTGCCACATGAGGTAGGCCTATGGACTGAACAAGAAACCACCAAAAATTTTAACCAGTCATCGTTCTCACAACACTGAGGACCAGTCATTCGAAATGACTTCTCCATGCATTTTATGCATTGGTAAAAGCACTATGATGAAAAGTGTGATATGTTTTCAGGTATCGCCTATACTAATAGAGCCACATGCTCACCGGTTTGCCACATGATGTAGGCCTATGGACTTGAACAAGAAACCACCAAAAATTTTAACCAGTCATCGTTCTCACAACACTGAGGACCAGTCATTCGAAATGACTTCTCCATGCATTTTATGCATTGGTAAAAGCACTATGATGAAAAGTGTGATATGTTTTCAGGTATCTCCTATACTAATAGAGCCACATGCTCACCGGTTTGCCACATGAGGTAGGCCTATGGACTGAACAAGAAACCACCAAAAATTTTAACCAGTCATCATTCTCACAACACTGAGGACCAGTCATTCGAAATGACTTCTCCATGCATTTTATGCATTGGTAAAAGCACTATGATGAAAAGTGTGATATGTTTTCAGGTATCTCCTATACTAATAGAGCCACATGCTCACCGGTTTGCCACATGATGTAGGCCTATGGACTGAACAAGAAACCACCAAAAATTTTAACCAGTCATCGTTCTCACAACACTGAGGACCAGTCATTTGAAATGACTCCTCCATGCATTTTATGCACTGGTAAAAGCACTATGATGAAAAGTGTGATATGTTTTCAGGTATCTCCTATACTAATAGAGCCACATGCTCACCGGTTTGCCACATGATGTAGGCCTATGGACTGAACAAGAAACCACCAGAAATTTTAACCAGTCATCATTCTCACAACACTGAGGACCAGTCATTCGAAATGACTTCTCCATGCATTTTATGCATTGGTAAAAGCACTATGATGAAAAGTGTGATATGTTTTCAGGTATCTCCTATACTAATAGAGCCACATGCTCACCGGTTTGCCACATGATGTAGGCCTATGGACTGAACAAGAAACCACCAAAAATTTTAACCAGTCATCGTTCTCACAACACTGAGGACCAGTCATTCGAAATGACTTCTCCATGCATTTTATGCATTGGTAAAAGCACTATGATGAAAAGTGTGATATGTTTTCAGGTATCTCCTATACTAATAGAGCCACATGCTCACCGGTTTGCCACATGATGTAGGCCTATGGACTGAACAAGAAACCACCAAAAATTTTAACCAGTCATCGTTCTCACAACACTGAGGACCAGTCATTCGAAATGACTTCTCCATGCATTTTATGCATTGGTAAAAGCACTATGATTGAAAAGTGTGATATGTTTTCAGGTATCTCCTATACTAATAGAGCCACATGCTCACCGGTTTGCCACATGATGTAGGCCTATGGACTGAACAAGAAACCACCAAAAATTTTAACCAGTCATCGTTCTCACAACACTGAGGACCAGTCATTCGAAATGACTTCTCCATGCATTTTATGCATTGGTAAAAGCACTATGATGAAAAGTGTGATATGTTTTCAGGTATCTCCTATACTAATAGAGCCACATGCTCACCGGTTTGCCACATGATGTAGGCCTATGGACTGAACAAGAAACCACCAAAAATTTTAACCAGTCATCGTTCTCACAACACTGAGGACCAGTCATTCGAAATGACTTCTCCATGCATTTTATGCATTGGTAAAAGCACTATGATGAAAAGTGTGATATGTTTTCAGGTATCTCCTATACTAATAGAGCCACATGCTCACCGGTTTGCCACATGAGGTAGGCCTATGGACTGAACAAGAAACCACCAAAAATTTTAACCAGTCATCGTTCTCACAACACTGAGGACCAGTCATTCGAAATGACTACATCATGTGGCAAACCGGTGAGCATGTGGCTCTATTAGTATAGGAGATACCTGAAAACATATCACACTTTTCATCATAGTGCTTTTACCAATGAATAAAATGCATGGAGAAGTCATTTCGAATGACTGGTCCTCAGTGTTGTGAGAACGATGACTGGTTAAAATTTTTGGTGGTTTCTTGTTCAGTCCATAGGCCTACATCATGTGGCAAACCGGTGAGCATGTGGCTCTATTAGTATAGGAGATACCTGAAAACATATCACACTTTTCATCATAGTGCTTTTACCAATGCATAAAATGCATGGAGAAGTCATTTCGAATGACTGGTCCTCAGTGTTGTGAGAACGATGACTGGTTAAAATTTTTGGTGGTTTCTTGTTCAGTCCATAGGCCTACATCATGTGGCAAACCGGTGAGCATGTGGCTCTATTAGTATAGGAGATACCTGAAAACATAGCACACTTTTCATCATAGTGCTTTTACCAATGCATAAAATGCATGGAGAAGTCATTTCGAATGACTGGTCCTCAGTGTTGTGAGAACGATGACTGGTTAAAATTTTTGGTGGTTTCTTGTTCAGTCCATAGGCCTACATCATGTGGCAAACCGGTGAGCATGTGGCTCTATTAGTATAGGAGATACCTGAAAACATATCACACTTTTCATCATAGTGCTTTTACCAATGCATAAAATGCATGGAGAAGTCATTTCGAATGACTGGTCCTCAGTGTTGTGATGAAAAGTGTGATATGTTTTCAGGTATCTCCTATACTAATAGAGCCACATGCTCACCGGTTTGCCACATGATGTAGGCCTATGGACTGAACAAGAAACCACCAAAAATTTTAACCAGTCATCGTTCTCACAACACTGAGGACCAGTCATTCGAAATGACTTCTCCATGCATTTTATGCATTGGTAAAAGCACTATGATGAAAAGTGTGATATGTTTTCAGGTATCTCCTATACTAATAGAGCCACATGCTCACCGGTTTGCCACATGATGTAGGCCTATGGACTGAACAAGAAACCACCAAAAATTTTAACCAGTCATCGTTCTCACAACACTGAGGACCAGTCATTCGAAATGACTTCTCCATGCATTTTATGCATTGGTAAAAGCACTATGATGAAAAGTGTGATATGTTTTCAGGTATCTCCTATACTAATAGAGCCACATGCTCACCGGTTTGCCACATGATGTAGGCCTATGGACTGAACAAGGAACCACCAAAAATTTTAACCAGTCATCGTTCTCACAACACTGAGGACCAGTAATTCGAAATGACTTCTCCATGCATTTTATGCATTGGTAAAAGCACTATGATTGAAAAGTGTGATATGTTTTCAGGTATCTCCTATACTAATAGAGCCACATGCTCACCGGTTTGCCACATGATGTAGGCCTATGGACTGAACAAGAAACCACCAAAAATTTTAACCAGTCATCGTTCTCACAACACTGAGGACCAGTCATTCGAAATGACTTCTCCATGCATTTTATGCATTGGTAAAAGCACTATGATGAAAAGTGTGATATGTTTTCAGGTATCTCCTATACTAATAGAGCCACATGCTCACCGGTTTGCCACATGATGTAGGCCTATGGACTGAACAAGAAACCACCAAAAATTTTAACCAGTCATCGTTCTCACAACACTGAGGACCAGTCATTCGAAATGACTTCTCCATGCATTTTATGCATTGGTAAAAGCACTATGATGAAAAGTGTGATATGTTTTCAGGTATCTCCTATACTAATAGAGCCACATGCTCACCGGTTTGCCACATGATGTAGGCCTATGGACTGAACAAGAAACCACCAAAAATTTTAACCAGTCATCGTTCTCACAACACTGAGGACCAGTCATTCGAAATGACTTCTCCATGCATTTTATGCATTGGTAAAAGCACTATGATTGAAAAGTGTGATATGTTTTCAGGTATCTCCTATACTAATAGAGCCACATGCTCACCGGTTTGCCACATGATGTAGGCCTATGGACTGAACAAGAAACCACCAAAAATTTTAACCAGTCATCGTTCTCACAACACTGAGGACCAGTCATTCGAAATGACTTCATGCATTTTATGCATTGGTAAAAGCACTATGATGAAAAGTGTGATATGTTTTCAGGTATCTCCTATACTAATAGAGCCACATGCTCACCGGTTTGCCACATGATGTAGGCCTATGGACTGAACAAGAAACCACCAAAAATTTTAACCAGTCATCGTTCTCACAACACTGAGGACCAGTCATTCGAAATGACTTCTCCATGCATTTTATGCATTGGTAAAAGCACTATGATGAAAAGTGTGATATGTTTTCAGGTATCTCCTATACTAATAGAGCCACATGCTCACCGGTTTGCCACATGATGTAGGCCTATGGACTGAACAAGAAACCACCAAAAATTTTAACCAGTCATCGTTCTCACAACACTGAGGACCAGTCATTCGAAATGACTTCTCCATGCATTTTATGCATTGGTAAAAGCACTATGATGAAAAGTGTGATATGTTTTCAGGTATCTCCTATACTAATAGAGCCACATGCTCACCGGATTGCCACATGATGTAGGCCTATGGACTGAACAAGAAACCACCAAAAATTTTAACCAGTCATCGTTCTCACAACACTGAGGACCAGTCATTCGAAATGACTTCTCCATGCATTTTATGCATTGGTAAAAGCACTATGATGAAAAGTGTGATATGTTTTCAGGTATCTACTATACTAATAGAGCCACATGCTCACCGGTTTGCCACATGATGTAGGCCTATGGACTGAACAAGAAACCACCAAAAATTTTAACCAGTCATCGTTCTCACAACACTGAGGACCATGTTGTGAATTCTGTGGCTGAGTTCACTTCTGTGGTCACAAGTGGTATTGCAGTCTCTTGGCTTCCTCCCTCAGGTGTTTTGGTGAGCTCGTTGGCTGCCTTGCTATTTAGCTCCACCTGAGTCTGTCTTCCTTGCTCCTTGTCAATGTTCCAGTGTTGGATCTGAGCTACTGCATCTTTCCTTGGGCCTGCTGCTCTGCTAGATAAGTGCTTCTAGTTTGTTTTCTGTTTTTTCTGTCCAGCTTGCTATTAACTTTTGCTGGAAGCTCTGAGAAGCAAAGGGGTGCACCGCCGTGCTGTTAGTTCGGCACGGTGGGTCTTTTTGCCCCTTTGCGTGGTTTTCGTTTTAGGGTTTTTTGTAGACTGCATAGTTCTCTTTGCTATCCTCGCTCTGTCTAGAATATCGGGCCTCACTTTGCTGAATCTATTTCATTCCTACGTTTGTCTTTTCATCTTGCTAACAGTTATTATATGTGGGGGCTGCCTATTCCTTTGGGGTATTTCTCTGAGGTAAGTCAGGCTTGTATTTCTATCTTCAGGCTAGTCAGCTCCTCAGGCAGTGTCGAGTTGCATAGGTAGTGTTAGGCGCAATCCACTGCTGCTTATAGTTGTGTGAGGATAGATCAGGTACTGCAGTCTACAGAGATTCCACATCTCAGAGCTCGTCCTATTGTTTTTGGTTATTGCCAGATCTCTGTATGTGCGCTGATTACTGCACGCTGTGTTGCCTGATTGCCAGCCATAACAGTACAAGGAGCCACACCAATGATTCCCAATAGAGGGAAAAAAGAAATCCTGACATCATTTTTTTTTCTTAGCTCTGTCTTCAGTCTTTTTTTCCCCTAGACATTAGAGTGCTTCAGGACACAGCTGTGGACATGGATATTCAGGCTCTGTGCTCCTCAATGGATAATCTCGTTGTAAATGTACAAAAGATTCAAGATACTATTGATCAGAAATCGATGCTAGAACCAAGAATTCCGATTCCTGATTTGTTTTTTGGTGACAGAACTAAGTTCCTGAGCTTCAGAAATAATTGTAAGCTATTTTTGGCCTTGAAACCTCATTCTTCTGGTAATCCTATTCAACAGGTTTTGATTATTATTTCTTTTTTGCGCGGCGATCCACAGGACTGGGCGTTTTCTCTTGCACCAGGAGATTCTGCATTGAGTAATGTTGATGCATTTTTCCAGGCGCTGGGATTGCTTTACGATGAGCCTAATTCAGTGGATCAGGCTGAAAAAAATCTGCTGGCTTTATGCCAGGGTCAGGATGATGTAGAAGTATATTGTCAGAAATTTAGGAGGTGGTCAGTACTCACTCTGTGGAATGAATCTGCACTAGCGGCCTTGTTCAGAAAGGGTCTCTCTGAAGCTCTTAAGGATGTAATGGTGGGATTTCCTTTGCCTGCTGGTTTGAATGAGTCTATGTCCTTGGCCATTCAGATCGGTCGTCGCTTGCGCGAGCGTAAATCTGTGCACCATCTGGCGGTATTGTCTGAGAGTAAACCTGAGCCTATGCAGTGCGACAGGACTATGACTAAAGTAGAACGGCAAGAACACAGACGTCTGAACAGACTGTGTTTCTATTGTGGTGATTCTACTCATGCTATTTCTACTTGTCCTAAACGCACTAGGCGGTTCGATAGCTCTGCCGTTATTGGTACTGTACAGTCCAAATTCCTTTTGTCCATTACCTTAATGTGCTCTTTGTCATCGTATTCTGTCATGGCGTTTGTGGATTCAGGCGCTGCCCTGAATCTGATGGATTTGGATTATGCTAAACGTTGTGGATTTTTCTTGGAGCCTTTGCGGTGTCCTATTCCGTTGAGAGGAATTGATGCTACACCTTTGGCCAAGAATAAGCCTCAGTACTGGGCCCAGCTGACCATGTGCATGGCTCCTGCACATCAGGAAGTTATTCGCTTTCTGGTACTGCATAATTTGCATGATGTGGTCGTGTTGGGGTTGCCATGGCTACAAACCCATAATCCAGTATTGGATTGGAACTCTATGTCGGTAACCAGCTGGGGTTGTCAGGGAGTACATGGTGATGTTCCATTTTTGTCAATTTCGTCATCCATTCCTTCTGACATCCCAGAGTTCTTGTCGGACTTTCAGGATGTATTTGAAGAGTCCAAGTCTGATGCCCTACCTCCGCATAGGAATTGTGATTGTGCTATCGATTTGATTCCTGGTAGTAAATTCCCTAAGGGTCGTTTATTTAATTTGTCCGTACCTGAACACACCGCTATGCGCAGTTATGTGAAGGAGTCCCTGGAGAAGGGACATATTCGCCCATCGTCGTCACCATTGGGAGCAGGGTTCTTTTTTGTAGCCAAGAAGGATGGTTCGCTAAGACCGTGTATTGATTACCGCCTTCTTAATAAGATCACTGTTAAGTTTCAGTATCCCTTGCCATTGATTTCTGACTTGTTTGCTCGGATTAAGGGGGCTAGTTGGTTTACTAAGATTGATCTTCGTGGTGCGTATAATCTGGTGAGAATCAGGCAGGGAGATGAATGGAAAACGGCATTTAATACGCCCGAGGGTCATTTTGAGTATCTGGTGATGCCGTTCGGACTTGCCAATGCTCCATCTGTTTTTCAGTCTTTTATGCATGACATTTTCCGTGAGTATCTGGATAAATTCTTGATTGTTTACTTGGATGACATTTTGATCTTCTCAGATGATTGGGAGTCTCATGTGAAGCAAGTCAGAATGGTTTTCCAGGTACTGCGTGCTAATTCCTTGTTCGTGAAGGGATCAAAGTGTCTCTTCGGTGTGCAGAAAGTTTCATTTTTGGGGTTCATCTTTTCCCCTTCTACTATCGAGATGGATCCGGTTAAGGTTCAGGCCATCCAGGATTGGACTCAGCCGACATCTCTAAAAAGTCTGCAGAAATTCCTGGGCTTTGCTAATTTTTATCGTCGCTTCATCTGTAATTTTTCTAGCATTGCCAGACCATTGACCGATTTGACCAAGAAGGGTGCTGATTTGGTTAATTGGTCTTCTGCTGCCGTGGAAGCTTTTCAGGAGTTGAAGCGTCGTTTTTGCTGTGCCCCTGTGTTGTGTCAACCTGATGTTTCTCTTCCGTTCCAGGTCGAGGTTGATGCTTCTGAGATTGGTGCAGGGGCGGTTTTGTCACAGAGAGGTTCTGGTTGCTCAGTGTTCAAACCATGTGCTTTCTTTTCCAGGAAATTTTCTGCTGCTGAGCGTAATTATGATGTGGGCAACCGAGAGTTGCTGGCCATGAAGTGGGCATTCGAGGAGTGGCGTCATTGGCTTGAGGGTGCTAAGCATCGCGTGGTGGTTTTGACTGATCATAAGAACCTTACTTATCTTGAGTCTGCCAAGCGCTTGAATCCTAGACAGGCCCGTTGGTCGTTATTTTTTGCTCGTTTTGATTTTGTGATTTCATACCTTCCGGGCTCTAAAAATGTGAAGGCGGATGCTCTGTCTAGGAGTTTTGTGCCCGACTCTCCGGGGTTATCTGAGCCGGCGAGTATCCTCAAGGAAGGAGTCATTGTGTCTGCCATCTCCCCTGATTTGCGGAGAGTGTTGCAGAAATTTCAGGCTAATAAACCTGATCGTTGTCCGGCCGAGAAACTGTTCGTCCCTGATAGGTGGACTAGTAAAGTTATCTCTGAACTTCATTGTTCGGTGCTGGCCGGTCATCCAGGAATCTTTGGTACCAGGGAGTTGGTTGCTAGATCCTTCTGGTGGCCATCTCTGTCACGGGATGTGCGTGCTTTTGTGCAGTCCTGTGGAATTTGTGCTAGGGCTAAGCCCTGCTGTTCACGTGCCAGTGGGTTGCTTTTGCCCTTGCCGGTCCCGAAGAGGCCTTGGACACATATTTCGATGGATTTCATTTCTGACCTTCCCGTTTCTCAAAAAATGTCGGTCATTTGGGTGGTCTGTGATCGCTTTTCTAAAATGGTCCATCTGGTGCCCTTGGTTAAATTGCCTTCCTCCTCTGATTTGGTGCCTTTGTTCTTCCAGCATGTGGTTCGTTTACATGGCATTCCTGAGAATATTGTTTCTGACAGAGGTTCCCAGTTTGTCTCGAGGTTCTGGCGAGCCTTTTGTGGTAGGATGGGCATTGACCTATCTTTCTCCTCGGCCTTCCATCCTCAGACTAATGGCCAGACCGAACGAACCAATCAGACCTTGGAAACATATCTGAGATGTTTTGTTTCCGCTGATCAGGATGATTGGGTGTCATTTTTGCCGTTGGCTGAGTTCGCCCTTAATAATCGGGCCAGCTCGGCTACCTTGGTCTCTCCATTTTTCTGCAATTCTGGGTTCCATCCTCGTTTCTCTTCAGGACAGGTTGAGTCTTCGGACTGTCCTGGTGTGGATTCTGTGGTGGACAGGTTGCAGCAGATCTGGACTCAGGTAGTGGACAATTTGACCTTGTCCCAGGAGAAGGCTCAGCTTTTCGCTAATCGCAGACGCCGTGTGGGACCCCGACTTCGTGTTGGGGATCTGGTTTGGTTATCTTCTCGTCATATTCCTATGAAGGTTTCCTCTCCTAAATTTAAACCTCGTTTTATTGGTCCGTATAGGATTTCTGAGATTCTCAATCCGGTGTCTTTTCGTCTGACCCTCCCAG
The DNA here is from genome assembly GCF_032444005.1 of Ranitomeya imitator. NCBI lineage: Eukaryota > Metazoa > Chordata > Amphibia > Anura > Dendrobatidae > Ranitomeya > Ranitomeya imitator. The sequence goes on from NW_027194538.1 coordinate 38,253, forward strand.
ACTCCTTTTCCATACATAATGTATTCCATAGGTCGTTGTTGAGGAGATACGTGGCACCTATGGTTCCATCTGTGGAGCCTCCTGCCCCTGTTTTGGTGGAGGGGGAATTGGAGTATATTGTGGAGAAGATTTTGGATTCTCGTGTCTCTAGACGGAAACTCCAGTATCTGGTCAAATGGAAGGGTTATGCTCAGGAAGATAATTCCTGGGTTTTTGCCTCTGATGTCCATGCCCCAGATCTTGTTCGTGCCTTTCATGTGGCTCATCCTGGTCGGCCTGGGGGTTCTGGTGAGGGTTCGGTGACCCCTCCTCAAGGGGGGGGTACTGTTGTGAATTCTGTGGCTGAGTTCACTTCTGTGGTCACAAGTGGTATTGCAGTCTCTGGGCTTCCTCCCTCAGGTGTTTTGGTGAGCTCGTTGGCTGCCTTGCTATTTAGCTCCACCTGAGTCTGTCTTCCTTGCTCCTTGTCAATGTTCCAGTGTTGGATCTGAGCTACTGCATCTTTCCTTGGGCCTGCTGCTCTGCTAGATAAGTGCTTCTAGTTTGTTTTCTGTTTTTTCTGTCCAGCTTGCTATTAACTTTTGCTGGAAGCTCTGAGAAGCAAAGGGGTGCACCGCCGTGCTGTTAGTTCGGCACGGTGGGTCTTTTTGCCCCTTTGCGTGGTTTTCGTTTTAGGGTTTTTTGTAGACTGCATAGTTCTCTTTGCTATCCTCGCTCTGTCTAGAATATCGGGCCTCACTTTGCTGAATCTATTTCATTCCTACGTTTGTCTTTTCATCTTGCTAACAGTTATTATATGTGGGGGCTGCCTATTCCTTTGGGGTATTTCTCTGAGGTAAGTCAGGCTTGTATTTCTATCTTCAGGCTAGTCAGCTCCTCAGGCAGTGTCGAGTTGCATAGGTAGTGTTAGGCGCAATCCACTGCTGCTTATAGTTGTGTGAGGATAGATCAGGTACTGCAGTCTACAGAGATTCCACATCTCAGAGCTCGTCCTATTGTTTTTGGTTATTGCCAGATCTCTGTATGTGCGCTGATTACTGCACGCTGTGTTGCCTGATTGCCAGCCATAACAGGACCAGTCATTCGAAATGACTTCTCCATGCATTTTATGCATTGGTAAAAGCACTATGATGAAAAGTGTGATATGTTTTCAGGTATCTCCTATACTAATAGAGCCACATGCTCACCGGTTTGCCACATGATGTAGGCCTATGGACTGAACAAGAAACCACCAAAAATTTCAACCAGTCATCGTTCTCACAACACTGAGGACCAGTCATTCGAAATGACTTCTCCATGCATTTTATGCATTGGTAAAAGCACTATGATGAAAAGTGTGATATGTTTTCAGGTATCTCCTATACTAATAGAGCCACATGCTCACCGGTTTGCCACATGATGTAGGCCTATGGACTGAACAAGAAACCACCAAAAATTTTAACCAGTCATCGTTCTCACAACACTGAGGACCAGTCATTCGAAATGACTTCTCCATGCATTTTATGCATTGGTAAAAGCACTATGATGAAAAGTGTGATATGTTTTCAGGTATCTCCTATACTAATAGAGCCACATGCTCACTGGTTTGCCACATGATGTAGGCCTATGGACTGAACAAGAAACCACCAAAAATTTTAACCAGTCATCGTTCTCACAACACTGAGGACCAGTCATTCGAAATGACTTCTCCATGCATTTTATGCATTGGTAAAAGCACTATGATGAAAAGTGTGATATGTTTTCAGGTATCTCCTATACTAATAGAGCCACATGCTCACCGGTTTGCCACATGATGTAGGCCTATGGACTGAACAAGAAACCACCAAAAATTTTAACCAGTCATCGTTCTCACAACACTGAGGACCAGTCATTCGAAATGACTTCTCCATGCATTTTATGCATTGGTAAAAGCACTATGATGAAAAGTGTGATATGTTTTCAGGTATCTCCTATACTAATAGAGCCACATGCTCACCGGTTTGCCACATGATGTAGGCCTATGGACTGAACAAGAAACCACCAAAAATTTTAACCAGTCATCGTTCTCACAACACTGAGGACCAGTCATTCGAAATGACTTCTCCATGCATTTTATGCATTGGTAAAAGCACTATGATGAAAAGTGTGATATGTTTTCAGGTATCTCCTATACTAATAGAGCCACATGCTCACCGGTTTGCCACATGATGTAGGCCTATGGACTGAACAAGAAACCACCAAAAATTTTAACCAGTCATCGTTCTCACAACACTGAGGACCAGTCATTCGAAATGACTTCTCCATGCATTTTATGCATTGGTAAAAGCACTATGATGAAAAGTGTGATATGTTTTCAGGTATCTCCTATACTAATAGAGCCACATGCTCACCGGTTTGCCACATGATGTAGGCCTATGGACTGAACAAGAAACCACCAAAAATTTTAACCAGTCATCGTTCTCACAACACTGAGGACCAGTCATTCGAAATGACTTCTCCATGCATTTTATGCATTGGTAAAAGCACTATGATGAAAAGTGTGATATGTTTTCAGGTATCTCCTATACTAATAGAGCCACATGCTCACCGGTTTGCCACATGATGTAGGCCTATGGACTGAACAAGAAACCACCAAAAATTTTAACCAGTCATCGTTCTCACAACACTGAGGACCAGTCATTCGAAATGACTTCTCCATGCATTTTATGCATTGGTAAAAGCACTATGATGAAAAGTGTGATATGTTTTCAGGTATCTCCTATACTAATAGAGCCACATGCTCACCGGTTTGCCACATGATGTAGGCCTATGGACTGAACAAGAAACCACCAAAAATTTTAACCAGTCATCGTTCTCACAACACTGAGGACCAGTCATTCGAAATGACTTCTCCATGCATTTTATGCATTGGTAAAAGCACTATGATGAAAAGTGTGATATGTTTTCAGGTATCTCCTATACTAATAGAGCCACATGCTCACCGGTTTGCCACATGATGTAGGCCTATGGACTGAACAAGAAACCACCAAAAATTTTAACCAGTCATCGTTCTCACAACACTGAGGACCAGTCATTCGAAATGACTTCTCCATGCATTTTATGCATTGGTAAAAGCACTATGATGAAAAGTGTGATATGTTTTCAGGTATCTCCTATACTAATAGAACCACATGCTCACCGGTTTGCCACATGATGTAGGCCTATGGACTGAACAAGAAACCACCAAAAATTTTAACCAGTCATCGTTCTCACAACACTGAAGACCAGTCATTCGAAATGACTTCTCCATGCATTTTATGCATTGGTAAAAGCACTATGATGAAAAGTGTGATATGTTTTCAGGTATCTCCTATACTAATAGAGCCACATGCTCACCGGTTTGCCACATGATGTAGGCCTATGGACTGAACAAGAAACCACCAAAAATTTTAACCAGTCATCGTTCTCACAACACTGAGGACCAGTCATTCGAAATGACTTCTCCATGCATTTTATGCATTGGTAAAAGCACTATGATGAAAAGTGTGATATGTTTTCAGGTATCTCCTATACTAATAGAGCCACATGCTCACCGGTTTGCCACATGATGTAGGCCTATGGACTGAACAAGAAACCACCAAAAATTTTAACCAGTCATCGTTCTCACAACACTGAGGACCAGTCATTCGAAATGACTTCTCCATGCATTTTATGCATTGGTAAAAGCACTATGATGAAAAGTGTGATATGTTTTCAGGTATCTCCTATACTAATAGAACCACATGCTCACCGGTTTGCCACATGATGTAGGCCTATGGACTGAACAAGAAACCACCAAAAATTTTAACCAGTCATCGTTCTCACAACACTGAGGACCAGTCATTCGAAATGACTTCTCCATGCATTTTATGCATTGGTAAAAGCACTATGATGAAAAGTGTGATATGTTTTCAGGTATCTCCTATACTAATAGAGCCACATGCTCACCGGTTTGCCACATGATGTAGGCCTATGGACTGAACAAGAAACCACCAAAAATTTTAACCAGTCATCGTTCTCACAACACTGAGGACCAGTCATTCGAAATGACTTCTCCATGCATTTTATGCATTGGTAAAAGCACTATGATGAAAAGTGTGATATGTTTTCAGGTATCTCCTATACTAATAGAGCCACATGCTCACCGGTTTGCCACATGATGTAGGCCTATGGACTGAACAAGAAACCACCAAAAATTTTAACCAGTCATCGTTCTCACAACACTGAGGACCAGTCATTCGAAATGACTTCTCCATGCATTTTATGCATTGGTAAAAGCACTATGATGAAAAGTGTGATATGTTTTCAGGTATCTCCTATACTAATAGAGCCACATGCTCACCGGTTTGCCACATGATGTAGGCCTATGGACTGAACAAGAAACCACCAAAAATTTTAACCAGTCATCGTTCTCACAACACTGAGGACCAGTAATTCGAAATGACTTCTCCATGCATTTTATGCATTGGTAAAAGCACTATGATTGAAAAGTGTGATATGTTTTCAGGTATCTCCTATACTAATAGAGCCACATGCTCACCGGTTTGCCACATGATGTAGGCCTATGGACTGAACAAGAAACCACCAAAAATTTTAACCAGTCATCGTTCTCACAACACTGAGGACCAGTCATTCGAAATGACTTCTCCATGCATTTTATGCATTGGTAAAAGCACTATGATGAAAAGTGTGATATGTTTTCAGGTATCTCCTATACTAATAGAGCCACATGCTCACCGGTTTGCCACATGATGTAGGCCTATGGACTGAACAAGAAACCACCAAAAATTTTAACCAGTCATCGTTCTCACAACACTGAGGACCAGTCATTCGAAATGACTTCTCCATGCATTTTATGCATTGGTAAAAGCACTATGATGAAAAGTGTGATATGTTTTCAGGTATCTCCTATACTAATAGAGCCACATGCTCACCGGTTTGCCACATGATGTAGGCCTATGGACTGAACAAGAAACCACCAAAAATTTTAACCAGTCATCGTTCTCACAACACTGAGGACCAGTCATTCGAAATGACTTCTCCATGCATTTTATGCATTGGTAAAAGCACTATGATGAAAAGTGTGATATGTTTTCAGGTATCTACTATACTAATAGAGCCACATGCTCACCGGTTTGCCACATGATGTAGGCCTATGGACTGAACAAGAAACCACCAAAAATTTTAACCAGTCATCGTTCTCACAACACTGAGGACCATGTTGTGAATTCTGTGGCTGAGTTCACTTCTGTGGTCACAAGTGGTATTGCAGTCTCTGGGCTTCCTCCCTCAGGTGTTTTGGTGAGCTCGTTGGCTGCCTTGCTATTTAGCTCCACCTGAGTCTGTCTTCCTTGCTCCTTGTCAATGTTCCAGTGTTGGATCTGAGCTACTGCATCTTTCCTTGGGCCTGCTGCTCTGCTAGATAAGTGTTTCTAGTTTGTTTTCTGTTTTTTCTGTCCAGCTTGCTATTAACTTTTGCTGGAAGCTCTGAGAAGCAAAGGGGTGCACCGCCGTGCTGTTAGTTCGGCACGGTGGGTCTTTTTGCCCCTTTGCGTGGTTTTCGTTTTAGGGTTTTTTGTAGACTGCATAGTTCTCTTTGCTATCCTCGCTCTGTCTAGAATATCGGGCCTCACTTTGCTGAATCTATTTCATTCCTACGTTTGTCTTTTCATCTTGCTAACAGTTATTATATGTGGGGGCTGCCTATTCCTTTGGGGTATTTCTCTGAGGTGAGTCAGGCTTGTATTTCTATCTTCAGGCTAGTCAGCTCCTCAGGCAGTGTCGAGTTGCATAGGTAGTGTTAGGCGCAATCCACTGCTGCTTATAGTTGTGTGAGGATAGATCAGGTACTGCAGTCTACAGAGATTCCACATCTCAGAGCTCGTCCTATTGTTTTTGGTTATTGCCAGATCTCTGTATGTGCGCTGATTACTGCACGCTGTGTTGCCTGATTGCCAGCCATAACAGTACAAGGAGCCACACCAATGATTCCCAATAGAGGGAAAAAAGAAATCCTGACATCATTTTTTTTTCTTACCTCTGTCTTCAGTCTTTTTTTCCCCTAGACATTAGAGTGCTTCAGGACACAGCTGTGGACATGGATATTCTGTGCTCCTCAATGGATAATCTCGTTGTAAATGTACAAAAGATTCAAGATACTATTGATCAGAAATCGATGCTAGAACCAAGAATTCCGATTCCTGATTTGTTTTTTGGTGACAGAACTAAGTTCCTGAGCTTCAGAAATAATTGTAAGCTATTTTTGGCCTTGAAACCTCATTCTTCTGGTAATCCTATTCAACAGGTTTTGATTATTATTTCTTTTTTGCGCGGCGATCCACAGGACTGGGCGTTTTCTCTTGCACCAGGAGATTCTGCATTGAGTAATGTTGATGCATTTTTCCAGGCGCTGGGATTGCTTTACGATGAGCCTAATTCAGTGGATCAGGCTGAAAAAAATCTGCTGGCTTTATGCCAGGGTCAGGATGATGTAGAAGTATATTGTCAGAAATTTAGGAGGTGGTCAGTACTCACTCTGTGGAATGAATCTGCACTAGCGGCCTTGTTCAGAAAGGGTCTCTCTGAAGCTCTTAAGGATGTAATGGTGGGATTTCCTATGCCTGCTGGTTTGAATGAGTCTATGTCCTTGGCCATTCAGATCGGTCGTCGCTTGCGCGAGCGTAAATCTGTGCACCATCTGGCGGTATTGTCTGAGAGTAAACCTGAGCCTATGCAGTGCGACAGGACTATGACTAAAGTAGAACGGCAAGAACACAGACGTCTGAACAGACTGTGTTTCTATTGTGGTGATTCTACTCATGCTATTTCTAATTGTCCTAAACGCACTAGGCGGTTCGATAGCTCTGCCGTTATTGGTACTGTACAGTCCAAATTCCTTTTGTCCATTACCTTAATGTGCTCTTTGTCATCGTATTCTGTCATGGCGTTTGTGGATTCAGGCGCTGCCCTGAATCTGATGGATTTGGATTATGCTAAACGTTGTGGATTTTTCTTGGAGCCTTTGCGGTGTCCTATTCCGTTGAGAGGAATTGATGCTACACCTTTGGCCAAGAATAAGCCTCAGTACTGGGCCCAGCTGACCATGTGCATGGCTCCTGCACATCAGGAAGTTATTCGCTTTCTGGTACTGCATAATTTGCATGATGTGGTCGTGTTGGGGTTGCCATGGCTACAAACCCATAATCCAGTATTGGATTGGAACTCTATGTCGGTAACCAGCTGGGGTTGTCAGGGAGTACATGGTGATGTTCCATTTTTGTCAATTTCGTCATCCATTCCTTCTGACATCCCAGAGTTCTTGTCGGACTTTCAGGATGTATTTGAAGAGTCCAAGTCTGATGCCCTACCTCCGCATAGGAATTGTGATTGTGCTATCGATTTGATTCCTGGTAGTAAATTCCCTAAGGGTCGTTTATTTAATTTGTCCGTACCTGAACACACCGCTATGCGCAGTTATGTGAAGGAGTCCCTGGAGAAGGGACATATTCGCCCATCGTCGTCACCATTGGGAGCAGGGTTCTTTTTTGTAGCCAAGAAGGATGGTTCGCTAAGACCGTGTATTGATTACCGCCTTCTTAATAAGATCACTGTTAAGTTTCAGTATCCCTTGCCATTGATTTCTGACTTGTTTGCTCGGATTAAGGGGGCTAGTTGGTTTACTAAGATTGATCTTCGTGGTGCGTATAATCTGGTGAGAATCAGGCAGGGAGATGAATGGAAAACGGCATTTAATACGCCCGAGGGTCATTTTGAGTATCTGGTGATGCCGTTCGGACTTGCCAATGCTCCATCTGTTTTTCAGTCTTTTATGCATGACATTTTCCGTGAGTATCTGGATAAATTCTTGATTGTTTACTTGGATGACATTTTGATCTTCTCAGATGATTGGGAGTCTCATGTGAAGCAAGTCAGAATGGTTTTCCAGGTACTGCGTGCTAATTCCTTGTTCGTGAAGGGATCAAAGTGTCTCTTCGGTGTGCAGAAAGTTTCATTTTTGGGGTTCATCTTTTCCCCTTCTACTATCGAGATGGATCCGGTTAAGGTTCAGGCCATCCAGGATTGGACTCAGCCGACATCTCTAAAAAGTCTGCAGAAATTCCTGGGCTTTGCTAATTTTTATCGTCGCTTCATCTGTAATTTTTCTAGCATTGCCAGACCATTGACCGATTTGACCAAGAAGGGTGCTGATTTGGTTAATTGGTCTTCTGCTGCCGTGGAAGCTTTTCAGGAGTTGAAGCGTCGTTTTTGCTGTGCCCCTGTGTTGTGTCAACCTGATGTTTCTCTTCCGTTCCAGGTCGAGGTTGATGCTTCTGAGATTGGTGCAGGGGCGGTTTTGTCACAGAGAGGTTCTGGTTGCTCAGTGTTCAAACCATGTGCTTTCTTTTCCAGGAAATTTTCTGCTGCTGAGCGTAATTATGATGTGGGCAACCGAGAGTTGCTGGCCATGAAGTGGGCATTCGAGGAGTGGCGTCATTGGCTTGAGGGTGCTAAGCATCGCGTGGTGGTTTTGACTGATCATAAGAACCTTACTTATCTTGAGTCTGCCAAGCGCTTGAATCCTAGACAGGCCCGTTGGTCGTTATTTTTTGCTCGTTTTGATTTTGTGATTTCATACCTTCCGGGCTCTAAAAATGTGAAGGCGGATGCTCTGTCTAGGAGTTTTGTGCCCGACTCTCCGGGGTTATCTGAGCCGGCGAGTATCCTCAAGGAAGGAGTCATTGTGTCTGCCATCTCCCCTGATTTGCGGAGAGTGTTGCAGAAATTTCAGGCTAATAAACCTGATCGTTGTCCGGCCGAGAAACTGTTCGTCCCTGATAGGTGGACTAGTAAAGTTATCTCTGAACTTCATTGTTCGGTGCTGGCCGGTCATCCAGGAATCTTTGGTACCAGGGAGTTGGTTGCTAGATCCTTCTGGTGGCCATCTCTGTCACGGGATGTGCGTGCTTTTGTGCAGTCCTGTGGAATTTGTGCTAGGGCTAAGCCCTGCTGTTCACGTGCCAGTGGGTTGCTTTTGCCCTTGCCGGTCCCGAAGAGGCCTTGGACACATATTTCGATGGATTTCATTTCTGACCTTCCCGTTTCTCAAAAAATGTCGGTCATTTGGGTGGTCTGTGATCGCTTTTCTAAAATGGTCCATCTGGTGCCCTTGGTTAAATTGCCTTCCTCCTCTGATTTGGTGCCTTTGTTCTTCCAGCATGTGGTTCGTTTACATGGCATTCCTGAGAATATTGTTTCTGACAGAGGTTCCCAGTTTGTCTCGAGGTTCTGGCGAGCCTTTTGTGGTAGGATGGGCATTGACCTATCTTTCTCCTCGGCCTTCCATCCTCAGACTAATGGCCAGACCGAACGAACCAATCAGACCTTGGAAACATATCTGAGATGTTTTGTTTCCGCTGATCAGGATGATTGGGTGTCATTTTTGCCGTTGGCTGAGTTCGCCCTTAATAATTGGGCCAGCTCGGCTACCTTGGTCTCTCCATTTTTCTGCAATTCTGGGTTCCATCCTCGTTTCTCTTCAGGACAGGTTGAGTCTTCGGACTGTCCTGGTGTGGATTCTGTGGTGGACAGGTTGCAGCAGATCTGGACTCAGGTAGTGGACAATTTGACCTTGTCCCAGGAGAAGGCTCAGCTTTTCGCTAATCGCAGACGCCGTGTGGGACCCCGACTTCGTGTTGGGGATCTGGTTTGGTTATCTTCTCGTCATATTCCTATGAAGGTTTCCTCTCCTAAATTTAAACCTCGTTTTATTGGTCCGTATAGGATTTCTGAGATTCTCAATCCGGTGTCTTTTCGTCTGACCCTCCCAGACTCCTTTTCCATACATAATGTATTCCATAGGTCGTTGTTGAGGAGATACGTGGCACCTATGGTTCCATCTGTGGAGCCTCCTGCCCCTGTTTTGGTGGAGGGGGAATTGGAGTATATTGTGGAGAAGATTTTGGATTCTCGTGTCTCTAGACGGAAACTCCAGTATCTGGTCAAATGGAAGGGTTATGCTCAGGAAGATAATTCCTGGGTTTTTGCCTCTGATGTCCATGCCCCAGATCTTGTTCGTGCCTTTCATGTGGCTCATCCTGGTCGGCCTGGGGGTTCTGGTGAGGGTTCGGTGACCCCTCCTCAAGGGGGGGGTACTGTTGTGAATTCTGTGGCTGAGTTCACTTCTGTGGTCACAAGTGGTATTGCAGTCTCTGGGCTTCCTCCCTCAGGTGTTTTGGTGAGCTCGTTGGCTGCCTTGCTATTTAGCTCCACCTGAGTCTGTCTTCCTTGCTCCTTGTCAATGTTCCAGTGTTGGATCTGAGCTACTGCATCTTTCCTTGGGCCTGCTGCTCTGCTAGATAAGTGCTTCTAGTTTGTTTTCTGTTTTTTCTGTCCAGCTTGCTATTAACTTTTGCTGGAAGCTCTGAGAAGCAAAGGGGTGCACCGCCGTGCTGTTAGTTCGGCACGGTGGGTCTTTTTGCCCCTTTGCGTGGTTTTCGTTTTAGGGTTTTTTGTAGACTGCATAGTTCTCTTTGCTATCCTCGCTCTGTCTAGAATATCGGGCCTCACTTTGCTGAATCTATTTCATTCCTACGTTTGTCTTTTCATCTTGCTAACAGTTATTATATGTGGGGGCTGCCTATTCCTTTGGGGTATTTCTCTGAGGTAAGTCAGGCTTGTATTTCTATCTTCAGGCTAGTCAGCTCCTCAGGCAGTGTCGAGTTGCATAGGTAGTGTTAGGCGCAATCCACTGCTGCTTATAGTTGTGTGAGGATAGATCAGGTACTGCAGTCTACAGAGATTCCACATCTCAGAGCTCGTCCTATTGTTTTTGGTTATTGCCAGATCTCTGTATGTGCGCTGATTACTGCACGCTGTGTTGCCTGATTGCCAGCCATAACAGGACCAGTCATTCGAAATGACTTCTCCATGCATTTTATGCATTGGTAAAAGCACTATGATGAAAAGTGTGATATGTTTTCAGGTATCTCCTATACTAATAGAGCCACATGCTCACCGGTTTGCCACATGATGTAGGCCTATGGACTGAACAAGAAACCACCAAAAATTTTAACCAGTCATCGTTCTCACAACACTGAGGAACAGTCATTCGAAATGACTTCTCCATGCATTTTATGCATTGGTAAAAGCACTATGATGAAAAGTGTGATATGTTTTCAGGTATCTCCTATACTAATAGAGCCACATGCTCACCGGTTTGCCACATGATGTAGGCCTATGGACTGAACAAGAAACCACCAAAAATTTTAACCAGTCATCGTTCTCACAACACTGAGGACCAGTCATTCGAAATGACTTCTCCATGCATTTTATGCATTGGTAAAAGCACTATGATGAAAAGTGTGATATGTTTTCAGGTATCTCCTATACTAATAGAGCCACATGCTCACTGGTTTGCCACATGATGTAGGCCTATGGACTGAACAAGAAACCACCAAAAATTTTAACCAGTCATCGTTCTCACAACACTGAGGACCAGTCATTCGAAATGACTTCTCCATGCATTTTATGCATTGGTAAAAGCACTATGATGAAAAGTGTGATATGTTTTCAGGTATCTCCTATACTAATAGAGCCACATGCTCACCGGTTTGCCACATGATGTAGGCCTATGGACTGAACAAGAAACCACCAAAAATTTTAACCAGTCATCGTTCTCACAACACTGAGGACCAGTCATTCGAAATGACTTCTCCATGCATTTTATGCATTGGTAAAAGCACTATGATGAAAAGTGTGATATGTTTTCAGGTATCTCCTATACTAATAGAGCCACATGCTCACCGGTTTGCCACATGATGTAGGCCTATGGACTGAACAAGAAACCACCAAAAATTTTAACCAGTCATCGTTCTCACAACACTGAGGACCAGTCATTCGAAATGACTTCTCCATGCATTTTATGCATTGGTAAAAGCACTATGATGAAAAGTGTGATATGTTTTCAGGTATCTCCTATACTAATAGAGCCACATGCTCACCGGTTTGCCACATGATGTAGGCCTATGGACTGAACAAGAAACCACCAAAAATTTTAACCAGTCATCGTTCTCACAACACTGAGGACCAGTCATTCGAAATGACTTCTCCATGCATTTTATGCATTGGTAAAAGCACTATGATGAAAAGTGTGATATGTTTTCAGGTATCTCCTATACTAATAGAGCCACATGCTCACCGGTTTGCCACATGATGTAGGCCTATGGACTGAACAAGAAACCACCAAAAATTTTAACCAGTCATCGTTCTCACAACACTGAGGACCAGTCATTCGAAATGACTTCTCCATGCATTTTATGCATTGGTAAAAGCACTATGATGAAAAGTGTGATATGTTTTCAGGTATCTCCTATACTAATAGAGCCACATGCTCACCGGTTTGCCACATGATGTAGGCCTATGGACTGAACAAGAAACCACCAAAAATTTTAACCAGTCATCGTTCTCACAACACTGAGGACCAGTCATTCGAAATGACTTCTCCATGCATTTTATGCATTGGTAAAAGCACTATGATGAAAAGTGTGATATGTTTTCAGGTATCTCCTATACTAATATAGCCACATGCTCACCGGTTTGCCACATGATGTAGGCCTATGGACTGAACAAGAAACCACCAAAAATTTTAACCAGTCATCGTTCTCACAACACTGAGGACCAGTCATTCGAAATGACTTCTCCATGCATTTTATGCATTGGTAAAAGCACTATGATGAAAAGTGTGATATGTTTTCAGGTATCTCCTATACTAATAGAGCCACATGCTCACCGGTTTGCCACATGATGTAGGCCTATGGACTGAACAAGAAACCACCAAAAATTTTAACCAGTCATCGTTCTCACAACACTGAGGACCAGTCATTCGAAATGACTTCTCCATGCATTTTATGCATTGGTAAAAGCACTATGATGAAAAGTGTGATATGTTTTCAGGTATCTCCTATACTAATAGAACCACATGCTCACCGGTTTGCCACATGATGTAGGCCTATGGACTGAACAAGAAACCACCAAAAATTTTAACCAGTCATCGTTCTCACAACACTGAGGACCAGTCATTCGAAATGACTTCTCCATGCATTTTATGCATTGGTAAAAGCACTATGATGAAAAGTGTGATATGTTTTCAGGTATCTCCTATACTAATAGAGCCACATGCTCACCGGTTTGCCACATGATGTAGGCCTATGGACTGAACAAGAAACCACCAAAAATTTTAACCAGTCATCGTTCTCACAACACTGAGGACCAGTCATTCGAAATGACTTCTCCATGCATTTTATGCATTGGTAAAAGCACTATGATGAAAAGTGTGATATGTTTTCAGGTATCTCCTATACTAATAGAGCCACATGCTCACCGGTTTGCCACATGATGTAGGCCTATGGACTGAACAAGAAACCACCAAAAATTTTAACCAGTCATCATTCTCACAACACTGAGGACCAGTCATTCGAAATGACTTCTCCATGCATTTTATGCATTGGTAAAAGCACTATGATGAAAAGTGTGATATGTTTTCAGGTATCTCCTATACTAATAGAACCACATGCTCACCGGTTTGCCACATGATGTAGGCCTATGGACTGAACAAGAAACCACCAAAAATTTTAACCAGTCATCGTTCTCACAACACTGAGGACCAGTCATTCGAAATGACTTCTCCATGCATTTTATGCATTGGTAAAAGCACTATGATGAAAAGTGTGATATGTTTTCAGGTATCTCCTATACTAATAGAGCCACATGCTCACCGGTTTGCCACATGATGTAGGCCTATGGACTGAACAAGAAACCACCAAAAATTTTAACCAGTCATCGTTCTCACAACACTGAGGACCAGTCATTCGAAATGACTTCTCCATGCATTTTATGCATTGGTAAAAGCACTATGATGAAAAGTGTGATATGTTTTCAGGTATCTCCTATACTAATAGAGCCACATGCTCACCGGTTTGCCACATGATGTAGGCCTATGGACTGAACAAGAAACCACCAAAAATTTTAACCAGTCATCGTTCTCACAACACTGAGGACCAGTCATTCGAAATGACTTCTCCATGCATTTTATGCATTGGTAAAAGCACTATGATGAAAAGTGTGATATGTTTTCAGGTATCTCCTATACTAATAGAGCCACATGCTCACCGGTTTGCCACATGATGTAGGCCTATGGACTGAACAAGAAACCACCAAAAATTTTAACCAGTCATCGTTCTCACAACACTGAGGACCAGTAATTCGAAATGACTTCTCCATGCATTTTATGCATTGGTAAAAGCACTATGATTGAAAAGTGTGATATGTTTTCAGGTATCTCCTATACTAATAGAGCCACATGCTCACCGGTTTGCCACATGATGTAGGCCTATGGACTGAACAAGAAACCACCAAAAATTTTAACCAGTCATCGTTCTCACAACACTGAGGACCAGTCATTCGAAATGACTTCTCCATGCATTTTATGCATTGGTAAAAGCACTATGATGAAAAGTGTGATATGTTTTCAGGTATCTCCTATACTAATAGAGCCACATGCTCACCGGTTTGCCACATGATGTAGGCCTATGGACTGAACAAGAAACCACCAAAAATTTTAACCAGTCATCGTTCTCACAACACTGAGGACCAGTCATTCGAAATGACTTCTCCATGCATTTTATGCATTGGTAAAAGCACTATGATGAAAAGTGTGATATGTTTTCAGGTATCTCCTATACTAATAGAGCCACATGCTCACCGGTTTGCCACATGATGTAGGCCTATGGACTGAACAAGAAACCACCAAAAATTTTAACCAGTCATCGTTCTCACAACACTGAGGACCAGTCATTCGAAATGACTTCTCCATGCATTTTATGCATTGGTAAAAGCACTATGATGAAAAGTGTGATATGTTTTCAGGTATCTACTATACTAATAGAGCCACATGCTCACCGGTTTGCCACATGATGTAGGCCTATGGACTGAACAAGAAACCACCAAAAATTTTAACCAGTCATCGTTCTCACAACACTGAGGACCATGTTGTGAATTCTGTGGCTGAGTTCACTTCTGTGGTCACAAGTGGTATTGCAGTCTCTGGGCTTCCTCCCTCAGGTGTTTTGGTGAGCTCGTTGGCTGCCTTGCTATTTAGCTCCACCTGAGTCTGTCTTCCTTGCTCCTTGTCAATGTTCCAGTGTTGGATCTGAGCTACTGCATCTTTCCTTGGGCCTGCTGCTCTGCTAGATAAGTGTTTCTAGTTTGTTTTCTGTTTTTTCTGTCCAGCTTGCTATTAACTTTTGCTGGAAGCTCTGAGAAGCAAAGGGGTGCACCGCCGTGCTGTTAGTTCGGCACGGTGGGTCTTTTTGCCCCTTTGCGTGGTTTTCGTTTTAGGGTTTTTTGTAGACTGCATAGTTCTCTTTGCTATCCTCGCTCTGTCTAGAATATCGGGCCTCACTTTGCTGAATCTATTTCATTCCTACGTTTGTCTTTTCATCTTGCTAACAGTTATTATATGTGGGGGCTGCCTATTCCTTTGGGGTATTTCTCTGAGGTGAGTCAGGCTTGTATTTCTATCTTCAGGCTAGTCAGCTCCTCAGGCAGTGTCGAGTTGCATAGGTAGTGTTAGGCGCAATCCACTGCTGCTTATAGTTGTGTGAGGATAGATCAGGTACTGCAGTCTACAGAGATTCCACATCTCAGAGCTCGTCCTATTGTTTTTGGTTATTGCCAGATCTCTGTATGTGCGCTGATTACTGCACGCTGTGTTGCCTGATTGCCAGCCATAACAGTACAAGGAGCCACACCAATGATTCCCAATAGAGGGAAAAAAGAAATCCTGACATCATTTTTTTTTCTTACCTCTGTCTTCAGTCTTTTTTTCCCCTAGACATTAGAGTGCTTCAGGACACAGCTGTGGACATGGATATTCAGGCTCTGTGCTCCTCAATGGATAATCTCGTTGTAAATGTACAAAAGATTCAAGATACTATTGATCAGAAATCGATGCTAGAACCAAGAATTCCGATTCCTGATTTGTTTTTTGGTGACAGAACTAAGTTCCTGAGCTTCAGAAATAATTGTAAGCTATTTTTGGCCTTGAAACCTCATTCTTCTGGTAATCCTATTCAACAGGTTTTGATTATTATTTCTTTTTTGCGCGGCGATCCACAGGACTGGGCGTTTTCTCTTGCACCAGGAGATTCTGCATTGAGTAATGTTGATGCATTTTTCCAGGCGCTGGGATTGCTTTACGATGAGCCTAATTCAGTGGATCAGGCTGAAAAAAATCTGCTGGCTTTATGCCAGGGTCAGGATGATGTAGAAGTATATTGTCAGAAATTTAGGAGGTGGTCAGTACTCACTCTGTGGAATGAATCTGCACTAGCGGCCTTGTTCAGAAAGGGTCTCTCTGAAGCTCTTAAGGATGTAATGGTGGGATTTCCTATGCCTGCTGGTTTGAATGAGTCTATGTCCTTGGCCATTCAGATCGGTCGTCGCTTGCGCGAGCGTAAATCTGTGCACCATCTGGCGGTATTGTCTGAGAGTAAACCTGAGCCTATGCAGTGCGACAGGACTATGACTAAAGTAGAACGGCAAGAACACAGACGTCTGAACAGACTGTGTTTCTATTGTGGTGATTCTACTCATGCTATTTCTAATTGTCCTAAACGCACTAGGCGGTTCGATAGCTCTGCCGTTATTGGTACTGTACAGTCCAAATTCCTTTTGTCCATTACCTTAATGTGCTCTTTGTCATCGTATTCTGTCATGGCGTTTGTGGATTCAGGCGCTGCCCTGAATCTGATGGATTTGGATTATGCTAAACGTTGTGGATTTTTCTTGGAGCCT
>NW_027194540.1:0-30259 GCF_032444005.1 Ranitomeya imitator
AATGCATGGAGAAGTCATTTCGAATGACTGGTCCTCAGTGTTGTGAGAACGATGACTGGTTAAAAATTTTTGGTGGTTTCTTGTTCAGTCCATAGGCCTACATCATGTGGCAAACCGGTGAGCATGTGGCTCTATTAGTATAGGAGATACCTGAAAAACATATCACACTTTTCATCATAGTGCTTTTACCAATGCATAAAATGCATGGAGAAGTCATTTCGAATGACTGGTCCTCAGTGTTGTGAGAACGATGACTGGTTAAAATTTTTGGTGGTTTCTTGTTCAGTCCATAGGCCTACATCATGTGGCAAACCGGTGAGCATGTGGCTCTATTAGTATAGGAGATACCTGAAAACATATCACCCTTTTCATCATAGTGCTTTTACCAATGCATAAAATGCATGGAGAAGTCATTTCGAATGACTGGTCCTCAGTGTTGTGAGAACGATGACTGGTTAAAATTTTTGGTGGTTTCTTGTTCAGTCCATAGGCCTACATCATGTGGCAAACCGGTGAGCATGTGGCTCTATTAGTATAGGAGATACCTGAAAACATATCACCCTTTTCATCATAGTGCTTTTACCAATGCATAAAATGCATGGAGAAGTCATTTCGAATGACTGGTCCTCAGTGTTGTGAGAACGATGACTGGTTAAAATTTTTGGTGGTTTCTTGTTCAGTCCATAGGCCTACATCATGTGGCAAACCGGTGAGCATGTGGCTCTATTAGTATAGGAGATACCTGAAAACATATCACCCTTTTCATCATAGTGCTTTTACCAATGCATAAAATGCATGGAGAAGTCATTTCGAATGACTGGTCCTCAGTGTTGTGAGAACGATGACTGGTTAAAATTTTTGGTGGTTTCTTGTTCAGTCCATAGGCCTACATCATGTGGCAAACCGGTGAGCATGTGGCTCTATTAGTATAGGAGATACCTGAAAACATATCACACTTTTCATCATAGTGCTTTTACCAATGCATAAAATGCATGGAGAAGTCATTTCGAATGACTGGTCCTCAGTGTTGTGAGAACGATGACTGGTTAAAATTTTTGGTGGTTTCTTGTTCAGTCCATAGGCCTACATCATGTGGCAAACCGGTGAGCATGTGGCTCTATTAGTATAGGAGATACCTGAAAACATATCACACTTTTCATCATAGTGCTTTTACCAATGCATAAAATGCATGGAGAAGTCATTTCGAATGACTGGTCCTCAGTGTTGTGAGAACGATGACTGGTTAAAATTTTTGGTGGTTTCTTGTTCAGTCCATAGGCCTACATCATGTGGCAAACCGGTGAGCATGTGGCTCTATTAGTATAGGAGATACCTGAAAACATATCACACTTTTCATCATAGTGCTTTTACCAATGCATAAAATGCATGGAGAAGTCATTTCGAATGACTGGTCCTCAGTGTTGTGAGAACGATGACTGGTTAAAATTTTTGGTGGTTTCTTGTTCAGTCCATAGGCCTACATCATGTGGCAAACCGGTGAGCATGTGGCTCTATTAGTATAGGAGATACCTGAAAACATATCACACTTTTCATCATAGTGCTTTTACCAATGCATAAAATGCATGGAGAAGTCATTTCGAATGACTGGTCCTCAGTGTTGTGAGAACGATGACTGGTTAAAATTTTTGGTGGTTTCTTGTTCAGTCCATAGGCCTACATCATGTGGCAAACCGGTGAGCATGTGGCTCTATTAGTATAGGAGATACCTGAAAACATATCACACTTTTCATCATAGTGCTTTTACCAATGCATAAAATGCATGGAGAAGTCATTTCGAATGACTGGTCCTCAGTGTTGTGAGAACGATGACTGGTTAAAATTTTTGGTGGTTTCTTGTTCAGTCCATAGGCCTACATCATGTGGCAAACCGGTGAGCATGTGGCTCTATTAGTATAGGAGATACCTGAAAACATATCACACTTTTCATCATAGTGCTTTTACCAATGCATAAAATGCATGGAGAAGTCATTTCGAATGACTGGTCCTCAGTGTTGTGAGAACGATGACTGGTTAAAATTTTTGGTGGTTTCTTGTTCAGTCCATAGGCCTACATCATGTGGCAAACCGGTGAGCATGTGGCTCTATTAGTATAGGAGATACCTGAAAACATATCACACTTTTCATCATAGTGCTTTTACCAATGCATAAAATGCATGGAGAAGTCATTTCGAATGACTGGTCCTCAGTGTTGTGAGAACGATGACTGGTTAAAATTTTTGGTGGTTTCTTGTTCAGTCCATAGGCCTACATCATGTGGCAAACCGGTGAGCATGTGGCTCTATTAGTATAGGAGATACCTGAAAACATATCACACTTTTCATCATAGTGCTTTTACCAATGCATAAAATGCATGGAGAAGTCATTTCGAATGACTGGTCCTCAGTGTTGTGAGAACGATGACTGGTTAAAATTTTTGGTGGTTTCTTGTTCAGTCCATAGGCCTACATCATGTGGCAAACCGGTGAGCATGTGGCTCTATTAGTATAGGAGATACCTGAAAACATATCACACTTTTCATCATAGTGCTTTTACCAATGCATAAAATGCATGGAGAAGTCATTTCGAATGACTGGTCCTCAGTGTTGTGAGAACGATGACTGGTTAAAATTTTTGGTGGTTTCTTGTTCAGTCCATAGGCCTACATCATGTGGCAAACCGGTGAGCATGTGGCTCTATTAGTATAGGAGATACCTGAAAACATATCACACTTTTCATCATAGTGCTTTTACCAATGCATAAAATGCATGGAGAAGTCATTTCGAATGACTGGTCCTCAGTGTTGTGAGAACGATGACTGGTTAAAATTTTTGGTGGTTTCTTGTTCAGTCCATAGGCCTACATCATGTGGCAAACCGGTGAGCATGTGGCTCTATTAGTATAGGAGATACCTGAAAACATATCACACTTTTCATCATAGTGCTTTTACCAATGCATAAAATGCATGGAGAAGTCATTTCGAATGACTGGTCCTCAGTGTTGTGAGAACGATGACTGGTTAAAATTTTTGGTGGTTTCTTGTTCAGTCCATAGGCCTACATCATGTGGCAAACCGGTGAGCATGTGGCTCTATTAGTATAGGAGATACCTGAAAACATATCACACTTTTCATCATAGTGCTTTTACCAATGCATAAAATGCATGGAGAAGTCATTTCGAATGACTGGTCCTCAGTGTTGTGAGAACGATGACTGGTTAAAATTTTGGTGGTTTCTTGTTCAGTCCATAGGCCTACATCATGTGGCAAACCGGTGAGCATGTGGCTCTATTAGTATAGGAGATACCTGAAAACATATCACACTTTTCATCATAGTGCTTTTACCAATGCATAAAATGCATGGAGAAGTCATTTCGAATGACTGGTCCTCAGTGTTGTGAGAACGATGACTGGTTAAAATTTTTGGTGGTTTCTTGTTCAGTCCATAGGCCTACATCATGTGGCAAACCGGTGAGCATGTGGCTCTATTAGTATAGGAGATACCTGAAAACATATCACACTTTTCATCATAGTGCTTTTACCAATGCATAAAATGCATGGAGAAGTCATTTCGAATGACTGGTCCTCAGTGTT
Source organism: Ranitomeya imitator (assembly GCF_032444005.1). Classification (NCBI taxonomy): domain Eukaryota; kingdom Metazoa; phylum Chordata; class Amphibia; order Anura; family Dendrobatidae; genus Ranitomeya; species Ranitomeya imitator. The sequence goes on from NW_027194540.1 coordinate 3,590, forward strand.
GTGAGAACGATGACTGGTTAAAATTTTTGGTGGTTTCTTGTTCAGTCCATAGGCCTACATCATGTGGCAAACCGGTGAGCATGTGGCTCTATTAGTATAGGAGATACCTGAAAACATATCACACTTTTCATCATAGTGCTTTTACCAATGCATAAAATGCATGGAGAAGTCATTTCGAATGACTGGTCCTCAGTGTTGTGAGAACGATGACTGGTTAAAATTTTTGGTGGTTTCTTGTTCAGTCCATAGGCCTACATCATGTGGCAAACCGGTGAGCATGTGGCTCTATTAGTATAGGAGATACCTGAAAACATATCACACTTTTCATCATAGTGCTTTTACCAATGCATAAAATGCATGGAGAAGTCATTTCGAATGACTGGTCCTCAGTGTTGTGAGAACGATGACTGGTTAAAATTTTTGGTGGTTTCTTGTTCAGTCCATAGGCCTACATCATGTGGCAAACCGGTGAGCATGTGGCTCTATTAGTATAGGAGATACCTGAAAACATATCACACTTTTCATCATAGTGCTTTTACCAATGCATAAAATGCATGGAGAAGTCATTTCGAATGACTGGTCCTCAGTGTTGTGAGAACGATGACTGGTTAAAATTTTTGGTGGTTTCTTGTTCAGTCCATAGGCCTACATCATGTGGCAAACCGGTGAGCATGTGGCTCTATTAGTATAGGAGATACCTGAAAACATATCACACTTTTCATCATAGTGCTTTTACCAATGCATAAAATGCATGGAGAAGTCATTTCGAATGACTGGTCCTCAGTGTTGTGAGAACGATGACTGGTTAAAATTTTTGGTGGTTTCTTGTTCAGTCCATAGGCCTACATCATGTGGCAAACCGGTGAGCATGTGGCTCTATTAGTATAGGAGATACCTGAAAACATATCACACTTTTCATCATAGTGCTTTTACCAATGCATAAAATGCATGGAGAAGTCATTTCGAATGACTGGTCCTCAGTGTTGTGAGAACGATGACTGGTTAAAATTTTTGGTGGTTTCTTGTTCAGTCCATAGGCCTACATCATGTGGCAAACCGGTGAGCATGTGGCTCTATTAGTATAGGAGATACCTGAAAACATATCACACTTTTCATCATAGTGCTTTTACCAATGCATAAAATGCATGGAGAAGTCATTTCGAATGACTGGTCCTCAGTGTTGTGAGAACGATGACTGGTTAAAATTTTTGGTGGTTTCTTGTTCAGTCCATAGGCCTACATCATGTGGCAAACCGGTGAGCATGTGGCTCTATTAGTATAGGAGATACCTGAAAACATATCACACTTTTCATCATAGTGCTTTTACCAATGCATAAAATGCATGGAGAAGTCATTTCGAATGACTGGTCCTCAGTGTTGTGAGAACGATGACTGGTTAAAATTTTTGGTGGTTTCTTGTTCAGTCCATAGGCCTACATCATGTGGCAAACCGGTGAGCATGTGGCTCTATTAGTATAGGAGATACCTGAAAACATATCACACTTTTCATCATAGTGCTTTTACCAATGCATAAAATGCATGGAGAAGTCATTTCGAATGACTGGTCCTCAGTGTTGTGAGAACGATGACTGGTTAAAATTTTTGGTGGTTTCTTGTTCAGTCCATAGGCCTACATCATGTGGCAAACCGGTGAGCATGTGGCTCTATTAGTATAGGAGATACCTGAAAACATATCACACTTTTCATCATAGTGCTTTTACCAATGCATAAAATGCATGGAGAAGTCATTTCGAATGACTGGTCCTCAGTGTTGTGAGAACGATGACTGGTTAAAATTTTTGGTGGTTTCTTGTTCAGTCCATAGGCCTACATCATGTGGCAAACCGGTGAGCATGTGGCTCTATTAGTATAGGAGATACCTGAAAACATATCACACTTTTCATCATAGTGCTTTTACCAATGCATAAAATGCATGGAGAAGTCATTTCGAATGACTGGTCCTCAGTGTTGTGAGAACGATGACTGGTTAAAATTTTTGGTGGTTTCTTGTTCAGTCCATAGGCCTACATCATGTGGCAAACCGGTGAGCATGTGGCTCTATTAGTATAGGAGATACCTGAAAACATATCACACTTTTCATCATAGTGCTTTTACCAATGCATAAAATGCATGGAGAAGTCATTTCGAATGACTGGTCCTCAGTGTTGTGAGAACGATGACTGGTTAAAATTTTTGGTGGTTTCTTGTTCAGTCCATAGGCCTACATCATGTGGCAAACCGGTGAGCATGTGGCTCTATTAGTATAGGAGATACCTGAAAACATATCACACTTTTCATCATAGTGCTTTTACCAATGCATAAAATGCATGGAGAAGTCATTTCGAATGACTGGTCCTCAGTGTTGTGAGAACGATGACTGGTTAAAATTTTTGGTGGTTTCTTGTTCAGTCCATAGGCCTACATCATGTGGCAAACCGGTGAGCATGTGGCTCTATTAGTATAGGAGATACCTGAAAACATATCACACTTTTCATCATAGTGCTTTTACCAATGCATAAAATGCATGGAGAAGTCATTTCGAATGACTGGTCCTCAGTGTTGTGAGAACGATGACTGGTTAAAATTTTTGGTGGTTTCTTGTTCAGTCCATAGGCCTACATCATGTGGCAAACCGGTGAGCATGTGGCTCTATTAGTATAGGAGATACCTGAAAACATATCACACTTTTCATCATAGTGCTTTTACCAATGCATAAAATGCATGGAGAAGTCATTTCGAATGACTGGTCCTCAGTGTTGTGAGAACGATGACTGGTTAAAATTTTTGGTGGTTTCTTGTTCAGTCCATAGGCCTACATCATGTGGCAAACCGGTGAGCATGTGGCTCTATTAGTATAGGAGATACCTGAAAACATATCACACTTTTCATCATAGTGCTTTTACCAATGCATAAAATGCATGGAGAAGTCATTTCGAATGACTGGTCCTCAGTGTTGTGAGAACGATGACTGGTTAAAATTTTTGGTGGTTTCTTGTTCAGTCCATAGGCCTACATCATGTGGCAAACCGGTGAGCATGTGGCTCTATTAGTATAGGAGATACCTGAAAACATATCACACTTTTCATCATAGTGCTTTTACCAATGCATAAAATGCATGGAGAAGTCATTTCGAATGACTGGTCCTCAGTGTTGTGAGAACGATGACTGGTTAAAATTTTTGGTGGTTTCTTGTTCAGTCCATAGGCCTACATCATGTGGCAAACCGGTGAGCATGTGGCTCTATTAGTATAGGAGATACCTGAAAACATATCACACTTTTCATCATAGTGCTTTTACCAATGCATAAAATGCATGGAGAAGTCATTTCGAATGACTGGTCCTCAGTGTTGTGAGAACGATGACTGGTTAAAATTTTTGGTGGTTTCTTGTTCAGTCCATAGGCCTACATCATGTGGCAAACCGGTGAGCATGTGGCTCTATTAGTATAGGAGATACCTGAAAACATATCACACTTTTCAATCATAGTGCTTTTACCAATGCATAAAATGCATGGAGAAGTCATTTCGAATGACTGGTCCTCAGTGTTGTGAGAACGATGACTGGTTAAAATTTTTGGTGGTTTCTTGTTCAGTCCATAGGCCTACATCATGTGGCAAACCGGTGAGCATGTGGCTCTATTAGTATAGGAGATACCTGAAAACATATCACACATTTCATCATAGTGCTTTTACCAATGCATAAAATGCATGGAGAAGTCATTTCGAATGACTGGTCCTCAGTGTTGTGAGAACGATGACTGGTTAAAATTTTTGGTGGTTTCTTGTTCAGTCCATAGGCCTACATCATGTGGCAAACCGGTGAGCATGTGGCTCTATTAGTATAGGAGATACCTGAAAACATATCACACTTTTCATCATAGTGCTTTTACCAATGCATAAAATGCATGGAGAAGTCATTTCGAATGACTGGTCCTCAGTGTTGTGAGAACGATGACTGGTTAAAATTTTTGGTGGTTTCTTGTTCAGTCCATAGGCCTACATCATGTGGCAAACCGGTGAGCATGTGGCTCTATTAGTATAGGAGATACCTGAAAACATATCACACTTTTCATCATAGTGCTTTTACCAATGCATAAAATGCATGGAGAAGTCATTTCGAATGACTGGTCCTCAGTGTTGTGAGAACGATGACTGGTTAAAATTTTTGGTGGTTTCTTGTTCAGTCCATAGGCCTACATCATGTGGCAAACCGGTGAGCATGTGGCTCTATTAGTATAGGAGATACCTGAAAACATATCACACTTTTCATCATAGTGCTTTTACCAATGCATAAAATGCATGGAGAAGTCATTTCGAATGACTGGTCCTCAGTGTTGTGAGAACGATGACTGGTTAAAATTTTTGGTGGTTTCTTGTTCAGTCCATAGGCCTACATCATGTGGCAAACCGGTGAGCATGTGGCTCTATTAGTATAGGAGATACCTGAAAACATATCACACTTTTCATCATAGTGCTTTTACCAATGCATAAAATGCATGGAGAAGTCATTTCGAATGACTGGTCCTCAGTGTTGTGAGAACGATGACTGGTTAAAATTTTTGGTGGTTTCTTGTTCAGTCCATAGGCCTACATCATGTGGCAAACCGGTGAGCATGTGGCTCTATTAGTATAGGAGATACCTGAAAACATATCACACTTTTCATCATAGTGCTTTTACCAATGCATAAAATGCATGGAGAAGTCATTTCGAATGACTGGTCCTCAGTGTTGTGAGAACGATGACTGGTTAAAATTTTTGGTGGTTTCTTGTTCAGTCCATAGGCCTACATCATGTGGCAAACCGGTGAGCATGTGGCTCTATTAGTATAGGAGATACCTGAAAACATATCACACTTTTCAATCATAGTGCTTTTACCAATGCATAAAATGCATGGAGAAGTCATTTCGAATGACTGGTCCTCAGTGTTGTGAGAACGATGACTGGTTAAAATTTTTGGTGGTTTCTTGTTCAGTCCATAGGCCTACATCATGTGGCAAACCGGTGAGCATGTGTGTGGCTCTATTAGTATAGGAGATACCTGAAAACATATCACACTTTTCATCATAGTGCTTTTACCAATGCATAAAATGCATGGAGAAGTCATTTCGAATGACTGGTCCTCAGTGTTGTGAGAACGATGACTGGTTAAAATTTTTGGTGGTTTCTTGTTCAGTCCATAGGCCTACATCAACCGGTGAGCATGTGGCTCTATTAGTATAGGAGATACCTGAAAACATGTCACACTTTTCATCATAGTGCTTTTACCAATGCATAAAATGCATGGAGAAGTCATTTCGAATGACTGGTCCTCAGTGTTGTGAGAACGATGACTGGTTAAAATTTTTGGTGGTTTCTTGTTCAGTCCATAGGCCTACATCATGTGGCAAACCGGTGAGCATGTGGCTCTATTAGTATAGGAGATACCTGAAAACATATCACACTTTTCATCATAGTGCTTTTACCAATGCATAAAATGCATGGAGAAGTCATTTCGAATGACTGGTCCTCAGTGTTGTGAGAACGATGACTGGTTATAATTTTTGGTGGTTTCTTGTTCAGTCCATAGGCCTACATCATGTGGCAAACCGGTGAGCATGTGGCTCTATTAGTATAGGAGATACCTGAAAACATATCACACTTTTCATCATAGTGCTTTTAACAAATGCATAAAATGCATGGAGAAGTCATTTCGAATGACTGGTCCTCAGTGTTGTGAAAATGATGACTGGTTAAAATTTTTGGTGGTTTCTTGTTCAGTCCAAAGGCCTACATCATGTGGCAAACCGGTGAGCATGTGGCTCTATTAGTATAGGAGACACCTGAAAACATATCACACTTTTCATCATAGTGCTTTTACCAATGCATAAAATGCATGGAGAAGTCATTTCGAATGACTGGTCCTCAGTGTTGTGAGAACGATGACTGGTTAAAATTTTTGGTGGTTTCTTGTTCAGTCCATAGGCCTACATCATGTGGCAAACCGGTGAGCATGTGGCTCTATTAGTATAGGAGATACCTGAAAACATATCACACTTTTCATCATAGTGCTTTTAACAAATGCATAAAATGCATGGAGAAGTCATTTCGAATGACTGGTCCTCAGTGTTGTGAAAACGATGACTGGTTAAAATTTTTGGTGGTTTCTTGTTCAGTCCATAGGCCTACATCATGTGGCAAACCGGTGAGCATGTGGCTCTATTAGTATAGGAGATACCTGAAAACATATCACACTTTTCATCATAGTGCTTTTACCAATGCATAAAATGCATGGAGAAGTCATTTCGAATGACTGGTCCTCAGTGTTGTGAGAACGATGACTGGTTAAAATTTTTGGTGGTTTCTTGTTCAGTCCATAGGCCTACATCATGTGGCAAACCGGTGAGCATGTGGCTCTATTAGTATAGGAGATACCTGAAAACATATCACACTTTTCATCATAGTGCTTTTACCAATGCATAAAATGCATGGAGAAGTAATTTCGAACGACTGGTCCTCAGTGTTGTGAGAACGATGACTGGTTAAAATTTTTGGTGGTTTCTTGTTCAGTCCATAGGCCTACATCATGTGGCAAACCGGTGAGCATGCGGCTCTATTAGTATAGGAGATACCTGAAAACATATCACAATTTTCATCATAGTGCTTTTACCAATGCATAAAATGCATGGAGAAGTCATTTCGAATGACTGGTCCTAAGTGTTGTGAGAATGATGACTGGTTAAAATTTTTGGTGGTTTCTTGTTCAGTCCATAGGCCTACATCATGTGGCAAACCGGTGAGCATGTGGCTCTATTAGTATAGGAGATACCTGAAAACATATCACACTTTTCAATCATAGTGCTTTTACCAATGCATAAAATGCATGGAGAAGTCATTTCGAATGACTGGTCCTCAGTGTTGTGAGAACGATGACTGGTTAAAATTTTTGGTGGTTTCTTGTTCAGTCCATAGGCCTACATCATGTGGCAAACCGGTGAGCATGTGGCTCTATTAGTATAGGAGATACCTGAAAACATATCACACTTTTCATCATAGTGCTTTTACCAATGCATAAAATGCATGGAGAAGTCATTTCGAATGACTGGTCCTCAGTGTTGTGAGAACGATGACTGGTTAAAATTTTTGGTGGTTTCTTGTTCAGTCCATAGGCCTACATCATGTGGCAAACCGGTGAGCATGTGGCTCTATTAGTATAGGAGATACCTGAAAACATATCACACTTTTCATCATAGTGCTTTTACCAATGCATAAAATGCATGGAGAAGTCATTTCGAATGACTGGTCCTCAGTGTTGTGAGAACGATGACTGGTTAAAATTTTTGGTGGTTTCTTGTTCAGTCCATAGGCCTACATCATGTGGCAAACCGGTGAGCATGTGGCTCTATTAGTATAGGAGATACCTGAAAACATATCACACTTTTCATCATAGTGCTTTTACCAATGCATAAAATGCATGGAGAAGTCATTTCGAATGACTGGTCCTCAGTGTTGTGAGAACGATGACTGGTTAAAATTTTTGGTGGTTTCTTGTTCAGTCCATAGGCCTACATCATGTGGCAAACCGGTGAGCATGTGGCTCTATTAGTATAGGAGATACCTGAAAACATATCACACTTTTCATCGTAGTGCTTTTACCAATGCATAAAATGCATGGAGAAGTCATTTCGAATGACTGGTCCTCAGTGTTGTGAGAACGATGACTGGTTAAAATTTTTGGTGGTTTCTTGTTCAGTCCATAGGCCTACATCATGTGGCAAACCGGTGAGCCGGTGAGCATGTGGCTCTATTAGTATAGGAGATACCTGAAAACATATCACACTTTTCAATCATAGTGCTTTTACCAATGCATAAAATGCATGGAGAAGTCATTTCGAATGACTGGTCCTCAGTGTTGTGAGAACGATGACTGGTTAAAATTTTTGGTGGTTTCTTGTTCAGTCCATAGGCCTACATCATGTGGCAAACCGGTGAGCATGTGGCTCTATTAGTATAGGAGATACCTGAAAACATATCACACTTTTCATCATAGTGCTTTTACCAATGCATAAAATGCATGGAGAAGTCATTTCGAATGACTGGTCCTCAGTGTTGTGAGAACGATGACTGGTTAAAATTTTTGGTGGTTTCTTGTTCAGTCCATAGGCCTACATCATGTGGCAAACCGGTGAGCATGTGGCTCTATTAGTATAGGAGATACCTGAAAACATATCACACTTTTCATCATAGTGCTTTTACCAATGCATAAAATGCATGGAGAAGTCATTTCGAATGACTGGTCCTCAGTGTTGTGAGAACGATGACTGGTTAAAATTTTTGGTGGTTTCTTGTTCAGTCCATAGGCCTACATCATGTGGCAAACCGGTGAGCATGTGGCTCTATTAGTATAGGAGATACCTGAAAACATATCACACTTTTCATCATAGTGCTTTTACCAATGCATAAAATGCATGGAGAAGTCATTTCGAATGACTGGTCCTCAGTGTTGTGAGAACGATGACTGGTTAAAATTTTTGGTGGTTTCTTGTTCAGTCCATAGGCCTACATCATGTGGCAAACCGGTGAGCATGTGGCTCTATTAGTATAGGAGATACCTGAAAACATATCACACTTTTCATCATAGTGCTTTTACCAATGCATAAAATGCATGGAGAAGTCATTTCGAATGACTGGTCCTCAGTGTTGTGAGAACGATGACTGGTTAAAATTTTTGGTGGTTTCTTGTTCAGTCCATAGGCCTACATCATGTGGCAAACCGGTGAGCATGTGGCTCTATTAGTATAGGAGATACCTGAAAACATATCACACTTTTCATCATAGTGCTTTTACCAATGCATAAAATGCATGGAGAAGTCATTTCGAATGACTGGTCCTCAGTGTTGTGAGAACGATGACTGGTTAAAATTTTTGGTGGTTTCTTGTTCTGTCCATAGGCCTACATCATGTGGCAAACCGGTGAGCATGTGGCTCTATTAGTATAGGAGATACCTGAAAACATATCACACTTTTCATCATAGTGCTTTTACCAATGCATAAAATGCATGGAGAAGTCATTTCGAATGACTGGTCCTCAGTGTTGTGAGAACGATGACTGGTTAAAATTTTTGGTGGTTTCTTGTTCAGTCCATAGGCCTACATCATGTGGCAAACCGGTGAGCATGTGGCTCTATTAGTATAGGAGATACCTGAAAACATATCACACTTTTCATCATAGTGCTTTTACCAATGCATAAAATGCATGGAGAAGTCATTTCGAATGACTGGTCCTCAGTGTTGTGAGAACGATGACTGGTTAAAATTTTTGGTGGTTTCTTGTTCAGTCCATAGGCCTACATCATGTGGCAAACCGGTGAGCATGTGGCTCTATTAGTATAGGAGATACCTGAAAACATATCACACTTTTCATCATAGTGCTTTTACCAATGCATAAAATGCATGGAGAAGTCATTTCGAATGACTGGTCCTCAGTGTTGTGAGAACGATGACTGGTTAAAATTTTTGGTGGTTTCTTGTTCAGTCCATAGGCCTACATCATGTGGCAAACCGGTGAGCATGTGGCTCTATTAGTATAGGAGATACCTGAAAACATATCACACTTTTCATCATAGTGCTTTTACCAATGCATAAAATGCATGGAGAAGTCATTTCGAATGACTGGTCCTCAGTGTTGTGAGAACGATGACTGGTTAAAATTTTTGGTGGTTTCTTGTTCAGTCCATAGGCCTACATCATGTGGCAAACCGGTGAGAATGTGGCTCTATTAGTATAGGAGATACCTGAAAACATATCACACTTTTCATCATAGTGCTTTTACCAATGCATAAAATGCATGGAGAAGTCATTTCGAATGACTGGTCCTCAGTGTTGTGAGAACGATGACTGGTTAAAATTTTTGGTGGTTTCTTGTTCAGTCCATAGGCCTACATCATGTGGCAAACCGGTGAGCATGTGGCTCTATTAGTATAGGAGATACCTGAAAACATATCACACTTTTCATCATAGTGCTTTTACCAATACATAAAATGCATGGAGAAGTCATTTCGAATGACTGGTCCTCAGTGTTGTGAGAACGATGACTGGTTAAAATTTTTGGTGGTTTCTTGTTCAGTCCATAGGCCTACATCATGTGGCAAACCGGTGAGCATGTGGCTCTATTAGTATAGGAGATACCTGAAAACATATCACACTTTTCATCATAGTGCTTTTACCAATGCATAAAATGCATGGAGAAGTCATTTCGAATGACTGGTCCTCAGTGTTGTGAGAACGATGACTGGATAAAATTTTTGGTGGTTTCTTGTTCAGTCCATAGGCCTACATCATGTGGCAAACCGGTGAGCATGTGGCTCTATTAGTATAGGAGATACCTGAAAACATATCACACTTTTCATCATAGTGCTTTTACCAATGCATAAAATGCATGGAGAAGTCATTTCGAATGACTGGTCCTCAGTGTTGTGAGAACGATGACTGGTTAAAATTTTTGGTGGTTTCTTGTTCAGTCCATAGGCCTACATCATGTGGCAAACCGGTGAGCATGTGGCTCTATTAGTATAGGAGATACCTGAAAACATATCACACTTTTCATCATAGTGCTTTTACCAATGCATAAAATGCATGGAGAAGTCATTTTGAATGACTGGTCCTCAGTGTTGTGAGAACGATGACTGGTTAAAATTTTTGGTGGTTTCTTGTTCAGTCCATAGGCCTACATCATGTGGCAAACCGGTGAGCATGTGGCTCTATTAGTATAGGAGATACCTGAAAACATATCACACTTTTCATCATAGTGCTTTTACCAATGCATAAAATGCATGGAGAAGTCATTTCGAATGACTGGTCCTCAGTGTTGTGAGAACGATGACTGGTTAAAATTTTTGGTGGTTTCTTGTTCAGTCCATAGGCCTACATCATGTAGCAAACCGGTGAGCATGTGGCTCTATTAGTATAGGAGATACCTGAAAACATATCACACTTTTCATCATAGTGCTTTTACCAATGCATAAAATGCATGGAGAAGTCATTTCGAATGACTGGTCCTCAGTGTTGTGAGAACGATGACTGGTTAAAATTTTTGGTGGTTTCTTGTTCAGTCCATAGGCCTACATCATGTGGCAAACCGGTGAGCATGTGGCTCTATTAGTATAGGAGATACCTGAAAACATATCACACTTTTCATCATAGTGCTTTTACCAATGCATAAAATGCATGGAGAAGTCATTTCGAATGACTGGTCCTCAGTGTTGTGAGAACGATGACTGGTTAAAATTTTTGGTGGTTTCTTGTTCAGTCCATAGGCCTACATCATGTGGCAAACCGGTGAGCATGTGGCTCTATTAGTATAGGAGATACCTGAAAACATATCACACTTTTCATCATAGTGCTTTTACCAATGCATAAAATGCATGGAGAAGTCATTTCGAATGACTGGTCCTCAGTGTTGTGAGAACGATGACTGGTTAAAATTTTTGGTGGTTTCTTGTTCAGTCCATAGGCCTACATCATGTGGCAAACCGGTGAGCATGTGGCTCTATTAGTATAGGAGATACCTGAAAACATATCACACTTTTCATCATAGTGCTTTTACCAATGCATAAAATGCATGGAGAAGTCATTTCGAATGACTGGTCCTCAGTGTTGTGAGAACGATGACTGGTTAAAATTTTTGGTGGTTTCTTGTTCAGTCCATAGGCCTACATCATGTGGCAAACCGGTGAGCATGTGGCTCTATTAGTATAGGAGATACCTGAAAACATATCACACTTTTCATCATAGTGCTTTTACCAATGCATAAAATGCATGGAGAAGTCATTTCGAATGACTGGTCCTCAGTGTTGTGAGAACGATGACTGGTTAAAATTTTTGGTGGTTTCTTGTTCAGTCCATAGGCCTACATCATGTGGCAAACCGGTGAGAATGTGGCTCTATTAGTATAGGAGATACCTGAAAACATATCACACTTTTCATCATAGTGCTTTTACCAATGCATAAAATGCATGGAGAAGTCATTTCGAATGACTGGTCCTCAGTGTTGTGAGAACGATGACTGGTTAAAATTTTTGGTGGTTTCTTGTTCAGTCCATAGGCCTACATCATGTGGCAAACCGGTGAGCATGTGGCTCTATTAGTATAGGAGATACCTGAAAACATATCACACTTTTCATCATAGTGCTTTTACCAATGCATAAAATGCATGGAGAAGTCATTTCGAATGACTGGTCCTCAGTGTTGTGAGAACGATGACTGGTTAAAATTTTTGGTGGTTTCTTGTTCAGTCCATAGGCCTACATCATGTGGCAAACCGGTGAGCATGTGGCTCTATTAGTATAGGAGATACCTGAAAACATATCACACTTTTCATCATAGTGCTTTTACCAATGCATAAAATGCATGGAGAAGTCATTTCGAATGACTGGTCCTCAGTGTTGTGAGAACGATGACTGGTTAAAATTTTTGGTGGTTTCTTGTTCAGTCCATAGGCCTACATCATGTGGCAAACCGGTGAGCATGTGGCTCTATTAGTATAGGAGATACCTGAAAACATATCACACTTTTCATCATAGTGCTTTTACCAATGCATAAAATGCATGGAGAAGTCATTTCGAATGACTGGTCCTCAGTGTTGTGAGAACGATGACTGGTTAAAATTTTTGGTGGTTTCTTGTTCAGTCCATAGGCCTACATCATGTGGCAAACCGGTGAGCATGTGGCTCTATTAGTATAGGAGATACCTGAAAACATATCACACTTTTCAATCATAGTGCTTTTACCAATGCATAAAATGCATGGAGAAGTCATTTCGAATGACTGGTCCTCAGTGTTGTGAGAACGATGACTGGTTAAAATTTTTGGTGGTTTCTTGTTCAGTCCATAGGCCTACATCATGTGGCAAACCGGTGAGCATGTGGCTCTATTAGTATAGGTGATACCTGAAAACATATCACACTTTTCATCATAGTGCTTTTACCAATGCATAAAATGCATGGAGAAGTCATTTCGAATGACTGGTCCTCAGTGTTGTGAGAACGATGACTGGTTAAAATTTTTGGTGGTTTCTTGTTCACTCCATAGGCCTACATCATGTGGCAAACCGGTGAGCATGTGGCTCTATTAGTATAGGAGATACCTGAAAACATATCACACTTTTCATCATAGTGCTTTTACCAATGCATAAAATGCATGGAGAAGTCATTTCGAATGACTGGTCCTCAGTGTTGTGAGAACGATGACTGGTTAAAATTTTTGGTGGTTTCTTGTTCAGTCCATAGGCCTACATCATGTGGCAAACCGGTGAGCATGTGGCTCTATTAGTATAGGAGATACCTGAAAACATATCACACTTTTCATCATAGTGCTTTTACCAATGCATAAAATGCATGGAGAAGTCATTTCGAATGACTGGTCCTCAGTGTTGTGAGAACGATGACTGGTTAAAATTTTTGGTGGTTTCTTGTTCAGTCCATAGGCCTACATCATGTGGCAAACCGGTGAGCATGTGGCTCTATTAGTATAGGAGATACCTGAAAACATATCACACTTTTCATCATAGTGCTTTTACCAATGCATAAAATGCATGGAGAAGTCATTTCGAATGACTGGTCCTCAGTGTTGTGAGAACGATGACTGGTTAAAATTTTTGGTGGTTTCTTGTTCAGTCCATAGGCCTACATCATGTGGCAAACCGGTGAGCATGTGGCTCTATTAGTATAGGAGATACCTGAAAACATATCACACTTTTCATCATAGTGCTTTTACCAATGCATAAAATGCATGGAGAAGTCATTTCGAATGACTGGTCCTCAGTGTTGTGAGAACGATGACTGGTTAAAATTTTTGGTGGTTTCTTGTTCAGTCCATAGGCCTACATCATGTGGCAAACCGGTGAGCATGTGGCTCTATTAGTATAGGAGATACCTGAAAACATATCACACTTTTCAATCATAGTGCTTTTACCAATGCATAAAATGCATGGAGAAGTCATTTCGAATGACTGGTCCTCAGTGTTGTGAGAACGATGACTGGTTAAAATTTTTGGTGGTTTCTTGTTCAGTCCATAGGCCTACATCATGTGGCAAACCGGTGAGCATGTGGCTCTATTAGTATAGGAGATACCTGAAAACATATCACACATTTCATCATAGTGCTTTTACCAATGCATAAAATGCATGGAGAAGTCATTTCGAATGACTGGTCCTCAGTGTTGTGAGAACGATGACTGGTTAAAATTTTTGGTGGTTTCTTGTTCAGTCCATAGGCCTACATCATGTGGCAAACCGGTGAGCATGTGGCTCTATTAGTATAGGAGATACCTGAAAACATCACACTTTTCATCATAGTGCTTTTACCAATGCATAAAATGCATGGAGAAGTCATTTCGAATGACTGGTCCTCAGTGTTGTGAGAACGATGACTGGTTAAAATTTTTGGTGGTTTCTTGTTCAGTCCATAGGCCTACATCATGTGGCAAACCGGTGAGCATGTGGCTCTATTAGTATAGGAGATACCTGAAAACATATCACACTTTTCATCATAGTGCTTTTACCAATGCATAAAATGCATGGAGAAGTCATTTCGAATGACTGGTCCTCAGTGTTGTGAGAACGATGACTGGTTAAAATTTTTGGTGGTTTCTTGTTCAGTCCATAGGCCTACATCATGTGGCAAACCGGTGAGCATGTGGCTCTATTAGTATAGGAGATACCTGAAAACATATCACACTTTTCATCATAGTGCTTTTAACAAATGCATAAAATGCATGGAGAAGTCATTTCGAATGACTGGTCCTCAGTGTTGTGAAAATGATGACTGGTTAAAATTTTTGGTGGTTTCTTGTTCAGTCCAAAGGCCTACATCATGTGGCAAACCGGTGAGCATGTGGCTCTATTAGTATAGGAGACACCTGAAAACATATCACACTTTTCATCATAGTGCTTTTACCAATGCATAAAATGCATGGAGAAGTCATTTCGAATGACTGGTCCTCAGTGTTGTGAGAACGATGACTGGATAAAATTTTTGGTGGTTTCTTGTTCAGTCCATAGGCCTACATCATGTGGCAAACCGGTGAGCATGTGGCTCTATTAGTATAGGAGATACCTGAAAACATATCACACTTTTCATCATAGTGCTTTTACCAATGCATAAAATGCATGGAGAAGTCATTTCGAATGACTGGTCCTCAGTGTTGTGAGAACGATGACTGGTTAAAATTTTTGGTGGTTTCTTGTTCAGTCCATAGGCCTACATCATGTGGCAAACCGGTGAGCATGTGGCTCTATTAGTATAGGAGATACCTGAAAACATATCACACTTTTCATCATAGTGCTTTTACCAATGCATAAAATGCATGGAGAAGTCATTTCGAATGACTGGTCCTCAGTGTTGTGAGAACGATGACTGGATAAAATTTTTGGTGGTTTCTTGTTCAGTCCATAGGCCTACATCATGTGGCAAACCGGTGAGCATGTGGCTCTATTAGTATAGGAGATACCTGAAAACATATCACACTTTTCATCATAGTGCTTTTACCAATGCATAAAATGCATGGAGAAGTCATTTCGAATGACTGGTCCTCAGTGTTGTGAGAACGATGACTGGTTAAAATTTTTGGTGGTTTCTTGTTCAGTCCATAGGCCTACATCATGTCCCAAACCGGTGAGCATGTGGCTCTATTAGTATAGGAGATACCTGAAAACATGTCACACTTTTCATCATAGTGCTTTTACCAATGCATAAAATGCATGGAGAAGTCATTTCGAATGACTGGTCCTCAGTGTTGTGAGAACGATGACTGGTTAAAATTTTTGGTGGTTTCTTGTTCAGTCCATAGGCCTACATCATGTGGCAAACCGGTGAGCATGTGGCTCTATTAGTATAGGAGATACCTGAAAACATATCACACTTTTCATCATAGTGCTTTTACCAATGCATAAAATGCATGGAGAAGTCATTTCGAATGACTGGTCCTCAGTGTTGTGAGAACGATGACTGGTTAAAATTTTTGGTGGTTTCTTGTTCAGTCCATAGGCCTACATCATGTGGCAAACCGGTGAGCATGTGGCTCTATTAGTATAGGAGATACCTGAAAACATATCACACTTTTCATCATAGTGCTTTTAACAAATGCATAAAATGCATGGAGAAGTCATTTCGAATGACTGGTCCTCAGTGTTGTGAAAATGATGACTGGTTAAAATTTTTGGTGGTTTCTTGTTCAGTCCAAAGGCCTACATCATGTGGCAAACCGGTGAGCATGTGGCTCTATTAGTATAGGAGACACCTGAAAACATATCACACTTTTCATCATAGTGCTTTTACCAATGCATAAAATGCATGGAGAAGTCATTTCGAATGACTGGTCCTCAGTGTTGTGAGAACGATGACTGGTTAAAATTTTTGGTGGTTTCTTTTTCAGTCCATAGGCCTACATCATGTGGCAAACCGGTGAGCATGTGGCTCTATTAGTATAGGAGATACCTGAAAACATATCACACTTTTCATCATAGTGCTTTTAACAAATGCATAAAATGCATGGAGAAGTCATTTCGAATGACTGGTCCTCAGTGTTGTGAAAACGATGACTGGTTAAAATTTTTGGTGGTTTCTTGTTCAGTCCATAGGCCTACATCATGTGGCAAACCGGTGAGCATGTGGCTCTATTAGTATAGGAGATACCTGAAAACATATCACACTTTTCATCATAGTGCTTTTACCAATGCATAAAATGCATGGAGAAGTCATTTCGAATGACTGGTCCTCAGTGTTGTGAGAACGATGACTGGTTAAAATTTTTGGTGGTTTCTTGTTCAGTCCATAGGCCTACATCATGTGGCAAACCGGTGAGCATGTGGCTCTATTAGTATAGGAGATACCTGAAAACATATCACACTTTTCATCATAGTGCTTTTACCAATGCATAAAATGCATGGAGAAGTCATTTCGAACGACTGGTCCTCAGTGTTGTGAGAACGATGACTGGTTAAAATTTTTGGTGGTTTCTTGTTCAGTCCATAGGCCTACATCATGTGGCAAACCGGTGAGCATGCGGCTCTATTAGTATAGGAGATACCTGAAAACATATCACAATTTTCATCATAGTGCTTTTACCAATGCATAAAATGCATGGAGAAGTCATTTCGAATGACTGGTCCTAAGTGTTGTGAGAATGATGACTGGTTAAAATTTTTGGTGGTTTCTTGTTCAGTCCATAGGCCTACATCATGTGGCAAACCGGTGAGCATGTGGCTCTATTAGTATAGGAGATACCTGAAAACATATCACACTTTTCAATCATAGTGCTTTTACCAATGCATAAAATGCATGGAGAAGTCATTTCGAATGACTGGTCCTCAGTGTTGTGAGAACGATGACTGGTTAAAATTTTTGGTGGTTTCTTGTTCAGTCCATAGGCCTACATCATGTGGCAAACCGGTGAGCATGTGGCTCTATTAGTATAGGAGATACCTGAAAACATATCACACTTTTCATCATAGTGCTTTTACCAATGCATAAAATGCATGGAGAAGTCATTTCGAATGACTGGTCCTCAGTGTTGTGAGAACGATGACTGGTTAAAATTTTTGGTGGTTTCTTGTTCAGTCCATAGGCCTACATCATGTGGCAAACCGGTGAGCATGTGGCTCTATTAGTATAGGAGATACCTGAAAACATATCACACTTTTCATCATAGTGCTTTTACCAATGCATAAAATGCATGGAGAAGTCATTTCGAATGACTGGTCCTCAGTGTTGTGAGAACGATGACTGGTTAAAATTTTTGGTGGTTTCTTGTTCAGTCCATAGGCCTACATCATGTGGCAAACCGGTGAGCATGTGGCTCTATTAGTATAGGAGATACCTGAAAACATATCACACTTTTCAATCATAGTGCTTTTACCAATGCATAAAATGCATGGAGAAGTCATTTCGAATGACTGGTCCTCAGTGTTGTGAGAACGATGACTGGTTAAAATTTTTGGTGGTTTCTTGTTCAGTCCATAGGCCTACATCATGTGGCAAACCGGTGAGCATGTGGCTCTATTAGTATAGGAGATACCTGAAAACATATCACACATTTCATCATAGTGCTTTTACCAATGCATAAAATGCATGGAGAAGTCATTTCGAATGACTGGTCCTCAGTGTTGTGAGAACGATGACTGGTTAAAATTTTTGGTGGTTTCTTGTTCAGTCCATAGGCCTACATCATGTGGCAAACCGGTGAGCATGTGGCTCTATTAGTATAGGAGATACCTGAAAACATATCACACTTTTCATCATAGTGCTTTTACCAATGCATAAAATGCATGGAGAAGTCATTTCGAATGACTGGTCCTCAGTGTTGTGAGAACGATGACTGGTTAAAATTTTTGGTGGTTTCTTGTTCAGTCCATAGGCCTACATCATGTGGCAAACCGGTGAGCATGTGGCTCTATTAGTATAGGAGATACCTGAAAACATATCACACTTTTCATCATAGTGCTTTTACCAATGCATAAAATGCATGGAGAAGTCATTTCGAATGACTGGTCCTCAGTGTTGTGAGAACGATGACTGGTTAAAATTTTTGGTGGTTTCTTGTTCAGTCCATAGGCCTACATCATGTGGCAAACCGGTGAGCATGTGGCTCTATTAGTATAGGAGATACCTGAAAAC
The DNA here is from genome assembly GCF_032444005.1 of Ranitomeya imitator. Taxonomy (NCBI): domain Eukaryota; kingdom Metazoa; phylum Chordata; class Amphibia; order Anura; family Dendrobatidae; genus Ranitomeya; species Ranitomeya imitator. The sequence continues at coordinate 22,238 of NW_027194540.1, forward strand.
ATATCACACTTTTCATCATAGTGCTTTTACCAATGCATAAAATGCATGGAGAAGTCATTTCGAATGACTGGTCCTCAGTGTTGTGAGAACGATGACTGGTTAAAATTTTTGGTGGTTTCTTGTTCAGTCCATAGGCCTACATCATGTGGCAAACCGGTGAGCATGTGGCTCTATTAGTATAGGAGATACCTGAAAACATATCACACTTTTCATCATAGTGCTTTTACCAATGCATAAAATGCATGGAGAAGTCATTTCGAATGACTGGTCCTCAGTGTTGTGAGAACGATGACTGGTTAAAATTTTTGGTGGTTTCTTGTTCAGTCCATAGGCCTACATCATGTGGCAAACCGGTGAGCATGTGGCTCTATTAGTATAGGAGATACCTGAAAACATATCACACTTTTCATCATAGTGCTTTTACCAATGCATAAAATGCATGGAGAAGTCATTTCGAATGACTGGTCCTCAGTGTTGTGAGAACGATGACTGGTTAAAATTTTTGGTGGTTTCTTGTTCAGTCCATAGGCCTACATCATGTGGCAAACCGGTGAGCATGTGGCTCTATTAGTATAGGAGATACCTGAAAACATATCACACTTTTCATCATAGTGCTTTTACCAATGCATAAAATGCATGGAGAAGTCATTTCGAATGACTGGTCCTCAGTGTTGTGAGAACGATGACTGGTTAAAATTTTTGGTGGTTTCTTGTTCTGTCCATAGGCCTACATCATGTGGCAAACCGGTGAGCATGTGGCTCTATTAGTATAGGAGATACCTGAAAACATATCACACTTTTCATCATAGTGCTTTTACCAATGCATAAAATGCATGGAGAAGTCATTTCGAATGACTGGTCCTCAGTGTTGTGAGAACGATGACTGGTTAAAATTTTTGGTGGTTTCTTGTTCAGTCCATAGGCCTACATCATGTGGCAAACCGGTGAGCATGTGGCTCTATTAGTATAGGAGATACCTGAAAACATATCACACTTTTCATCATAGTGCTTTTACCAATGCATAAAATGCATGGAGAAGTCATTTCGAATGACTGGTCCTCAGTGTTGTGAGAACGATGACTGGTTAAAATTTTTGGTGGTTTCTTGTTCAGTCCATAGGCCTACATCATGTGGCAAACCGGTGAGCATGTGGCTCTATTAGTATAGGAGATACCTGAAAACATATCACACTTTTCATCATAGTGCTTTTACCAATGCATAAAATGCATGGAGAAGTCATTTCGAATGACTGGTCCTCAGTGTTGTGAGAACGATGACTGGTTAAAATTTTTGGTGGTTTCTTGTTCAGTCCATAGGCCTACATCATGTGGCAAACCGGTGAGCATGTGGCTCTATTAGTATAGGAGATACCTGAAAACATATCACACTTTTCATCATAGTGCTTTTACCAATACTTAAAATGCATGGAGAAGTCATTTCGAATGACTGGTCCTCAGTGTTGTGAGAACGATGACTGGTTAAAATTTTTGGTGGTTTCTTGTTCAGTCCATAGGCCTACATCATGTGGCAAACCGGTGAGAATGTGGCTCTATTAGTATAGGAGATACCTGAAAACATATCACACTTTTCATCATAGTGCTTTTACCAATGCATAAAATGCATGGAGAAGTCATTTCGAATGACTGGTCCTCAGTGTTGTGAGAACGATGACTGGTTAAAATTTTTGGTGGTTTCTTGTTCAGTCCATAGGCCTACATCATGTGGCAAACCGGTGAGCATGTGGCTCTATTAGTATAGGAGATACCTGAAAACATATCACACTTTTCATCATAGTGCTTTTACCAATACATAAAATGCATGGAGAAGTCATTTCGAATGACTGGTCCTCAGTGTTGTGAGAACGATGACTGGTTAAAATTTTTGGTGGTTTCTTGTTCAGTCCATAGGCCTACATCATGTGGCAAACCGGTGAGCATGTGGCTCTATTAGTATAGGAGATACCTGAAAACATATCACACTTTTCATCATAGTGCTTTTACCAATGCATAAAATGCATGGAGAAGTCATTTCGAATGACTGGTCCTCAGTGTTGTGAGAACGATGACTGGTTAAAATTTTTGGTGGTTTCTTGTTCAGTCCATAGGCCTACATCATGTGGCAAACCGGTGAGCATGTGGCTCTATTAGTATAGGAGATACCTGAAAACATATCACACTTTTCATCATAGTGCTTTTACCAATGCATAAAATGCATGGAGAAGTCATTTCGAATGACTGGTCCTCAGTGTTGTGAGAACGATGACTGGTTAAAATTTTTGGTGGTTTCTTGTTCAGTCCATAGGCCTACATCATGTGGCAAACCGGTGAGCATGTGGCTCTATTAGTATAGGAGATACCTGAAAACATATCACACTTTTCATCATAGTGCTTTTACCAATGCATAAAATGCATGGAGAAGTCATTTCGAATGACTGGTCCTCAGTGTTGTGAGAACGATGACTGGTTAAAATTTTTGGTGGTTTCTTGTTCAGTCCATAGGCCTACATCATGTGGCAAACCGGTGAGCATGTGGCTCTATTAGTATAGGAGATACCTGAAAACATATCACACTTTTCATCATAGTGCTTTTACCAATGCATAAAATGCATGGAGAAGTCATTTCGAATGACTGGTCCTCAGTGTTGTGAGAACGATGACTGGTTAAAATTTTTGGTGGTTTCTTGTTCAGTCCATAGGCCTACATCATGTGGCAAACCGGTGAGCATGTGGCTCTATTAGTATAGGAGATACCTGAAAACATATCACACTTTTCATCATAGTGCTTTTACCAATGCATAAAATGCATGGAGAAGTCATTTCGAATGACTGGTCCTCAGTGTTGTGAGAACGATGACTGGTTAAAATTTTTGGTGGTTTCTTGTTCAGTCCATAGGCCTACATCATGTGGCAAACCGGTGAGCATGTGGCTCTATTAGTATAGGAGATACCTGAAAACATATCACACTTTTCATCATAGTGCTTTTACCAATGCATAAAATGCATGGAGAAGTCATTTCGAATGACTGGTCCTCAGTGTTGTGAGAACGATGACTGGTTAAAATTTTTGGTGGTTTCTTGTTCAGTCCATAGGCCTACATCATGTGGCAAACCGGTGAGCATGTGGCTCTATTAGTATAGGAGATACCTGAAAACATATCACACTTTTCATCATAGTGCTTTTACCAATGCATAAAATGCATGGAGAAGTCATTTCGAATGACTGGTCCTCAGTGTTGTGAGAACGATGACTGGTTAAAATTTTTGGTGGTTTCTTGTTCAGTCCATAGGCCTACATCATGTGGCAAACCGGTGAGCATGTGGCTCTATTAGTATAGGAGATACCTGAAAACATATCACACTTTTCATCATAGTGCTTTTACCAATGCATAAAATGCATGGAGAAGTCATTTCGAATGACTGGTCCTCAGTGTTGTGAGAACGATGACTGGTTAAAATTTTTGGTGGTTTCTTGTTCAGTCCATAGGCCTACATCATGTGGCAAACCGGTGAGCATGTGGCTCTATTAGTATAGGAGATACCTGAAAACATATCACACTTTTCATCATAGTGCTTTTACCAATGCATAAAATGCATGGAGAAGTCATTTCGAATGACTGGTCCTCAGTGTTGTGAGAACGATGACTGGTTAAAATTTTTGGTGGTTTCTTGTTCAGTCCATAGGCCTACATCATGTGGCAAACCGGTGAGCATGTGGCTCTATTAGTATAGGAGATACCTGAAAACATATCACACTTTTCATCATAGTGCTTTTACCAATGCATAAAATGCATGGAGAAGTCATTTCGAATGACTGGTCCTCAGTGTTGTGAGAACGATGACTGGTTAAAATTTTTGGTGGTTTCTTGTTCAGTCCATAGGCCTACATCATGTGGCAAACCGGTGAGCATGTGGCTCTATTAGTATAGGAGATACCTGAAAACATATCACACTTTTCATCATAGTGCTTTTACCAATGCATAAAATGCATGGAGAAGTCATTTCGAATGACTGGTCCTCAGTGTTGTGAGAACGATGACTGGTTAAAATTTTTGGTGGTTTCTTGTTCAGTCCATAGGCCTACATCATGTGGCAAACCGGTGAGCATGTGGCTCTATTAGTATAGGAGATACCTGAAAACATATCACACTTTTCATCATAGTGCTTTTACCAATGCATAAAATGCATGGAGAAGTCATTTCGAATGACTGGTCCTCAGTGTTGTGAGAACGATGACTGGTTAAAATTTTTGGTGGTTTCTTGTTCAGTCCATAGGCCTACATCATGTGGCAAACCGGTGAGCATGTGGCTCTATTAGTATAGGAGATACCTGAAAACATATCACACTTTTCATCATAGTGCTTTTACCAATGCATAAAATGCATGGAGAAGTCATTTCGAATGACTGGTCCTCAGTGTTGTGAGAACGATGACTGGTTAAAATTTTTGGTGGTTTCTTGTTCAGTCCATAGGCCTACATCATGTGGCAAACCGGTGAGCATGTGGCTCTATTAGTATAGGAGATACCTGAAAACATATCACACTTTTCATCATAGTGCTTTTACCAATGCATAAAATGCATGGAGAAGTCATTTCGAATGACTGGTCCTCAGTGTTGTGAGAACGATGACTGGTTAAAATTTTTGGTGGTTTCTTGTTCAGTCCATAGGCCTACATCATGTGGCAAACCGGTGAGCATGTGGCTCTATTAGTATAGGAGATACCTGAAAACATATCACACTTTTCATCATAGTGCTTTTACCAATGCATAAAATGCATGGAGAAGTCATTTCGAATGACTGGTCCTCAGTGTTGTGAGAACGATGACTGGTTAAAATTTTTGGTGGTTTCTTGTTCAGTCCATAGGCCTACATCATGTGGCAAACCGGTGAGCATGTGGCTCTATTAGTATAGGAGATACCTGAAAACATATCACACTTTTCATCATAGTGCTTTTACCAATGCATAAAATGCATGGAGAAGTCATTTCGAATGACTGGTCCTCAGTGTTGTGAGAACGATGACTGGTTAAAATTTTTGGTGGTTTCTTGTTCAGTCCATAGGCCTACATCATGTGGCAAACCGGTGAGCATGTGGCTCTATTAGTATAGGAGATACCTGAAAACATATCACACTTTTCATCATAGTGCTTTTACCAATGCATAAAATGCATGGAGAAGTCATTTCGAATGACTGGTCCTCAGTGTTGTGAGAACGATGACTGGTTAAAATTTTTGGTGGTTTCTTGTTCAGTCCATAGGCCTACATCATGTGGCAAACCGGTGAGCATGTGGCTCTATTAGTATAGGAGATACCTGAAAACATATCACACTTTTCATCATAGTGCTTTTACCAATGCATAAAATGCATGGAGAAGTCATTTCGAATGACTGGTCCTCAGTGTTGTGAGAACGATGACTGGTTAAAATTTTTGGTGGTTTCTTGTTCAGTCCATAGGCCTACATCATGTGGCAAACCGGTGAGCATGTGGCTCTATTAGTATAGGAGATACCTGAAAACATATCACACTTTTCATCATAGTGCTTTTACCAATGCATAAAATGCATGGAGAAGTCATTTCGAATGACTGGTCCTCAGTGTTGTGAGAACGATGACTGGTTAAAATTTTTGGTGGTTTCTTGTTCAGTCCATAGGCCTACATCATGTGGCAAACCGGTGAGCATGTGGCTCTATTAGTATAGGAGATACCTGAAAACATATCACACTTTTCATCATAGTGCTTTTACCAATGCATAAAATGCATGGAGAAGTCATTTCGAATGACTGGTCCTCAGTGTTGTGAGAACGATGACTGGTTAAAATTTTTGGTGGTTTCTTGTTCAGTCCATAGGCCTACATCATGTGGCAAACCGGTGAGCATGTGGCTCTATTAGTATAGGAGATACCTGAAAACATATCACACTTTTCATCATAGTGCTTTTACCAATGCATAAAATGCATGGAGAAGTCATTTCGAATGACTGGTCCTCAGTGTTGTGAGAACGATGACTGGTTAAAATTTTTGGTGGTTTCTTGTTCAGTCCATAGGCCTACATCATGTGGCAAACCGGTGAGCATGTGGCTCTATTAGTATAGGAGATACCTGAAAACATATCACACTTTTCATCATAGTGCTTTTACCAATGCATAAAATGCATGGAGAAGTCATTTCGAATGACTGGTCCTCAGTGTTGTGAGAACGATGACTGGTTAAAATTTTTGGTGGTTTCTTGTTCAGTCCATAGGCCTACATCATGTGGCAAACCGGTGAGCATGTGGCTCTATTAGTATAGGAGATACCTGAAAACATATCACACTTTTCATCATAGTGCTTTTACCAATGCATAAAATGCATGGAGAAGTCATTTCGAATGACTGGTCCTCAGTGTTGTGAGAACGATGACTGGTTAAAATTTTTGGTGGTTTCTTGTTCAGTCCATAGGCCTACATCATGTGGCAAACCGGTGAGCATGTGGCTCTATTAGTATAGGAGATACCTGAAAACATATCACACTTTTCATCATAGTGCTTTTACCAATGCATAAAATGCATGGAGAAGTCATTTCGAATGACTGGTCCTCAGTGTTGTGAGAACGATGACTGGTTAAAATTTTTGGTGGTTTCTTGTTCAGTCCATAGGCCTACATCATGTGGCAAACCGGTGAGCATGTGGCTCTATTAGTATAGGAGATACCTGAAAACATATCACACTTTTCATCATAGTGCTTTTACCAATGCATAAAATGCATGGAGAAGTCATTTCGAATGACTGGTCCTCAGTGTTGTGAGAACGATGACTGGTTAAAATTTTTGGTGGTTTCTTGTTCAGTCCATAGGCCTACATCATGTGGCAAACCGGTGAGCATGTGGCTCTATTAGTATAGGAGATACCTGAAAACATATCACACTTTTCATCATAGTGCTTTTACCAATGCATAAAATGCATGGAGAAGTCATTTCGAATGACTGGTCCTCAGTGTTGTGAGAACGATGACTGGTTAAAATTTTTGGTGGTTTCTTGTTCAGTCCATAGGCCTACATCATGTGGCAAACCGGTGAGCATGTGGCTCTATTAGTATAGGAGATACCTGAAAACATATCACACTTTTCATCATAGTGCTTTTACCAATGCATAAAATGCATGGAGAAGTCATTTCGAATGACTGGTCCTCAGTGTTGTGAGAACGATGACTGGTTAAAATTTTTGGTGGTTTCTTGTTCAGTCCATAGGCCTACATCATGTGGCAAACCGGTGAGCATGTGGCTCTATTAGTATAGGAGATACCTGAAAACATATCACACTTTTCATCATAGTGCTTTTACCAATGCATAAAATGCATGGAGAAGTCATTTCGAATGACTGGTCCTCAGTGTTGTGAGAACGATGACTGGTTAAAATTTTTGGTGGTTTCTTGTTCAGTCCATAGGCCTACATCATGTGGCAAACCGGTGAGCATGTGGCTCTATTAGTATAGGAGATACCTGAAAACATATCACACTTTTCATCATAGTGCTTTTACCAATGCATAAAATGCATGGAGAAGTCATTTCGAATGACTGGTCCTCAGTGTTGTGAGAACGATGACTGGTTAAAATTTTTGGTGGTTTCTTGTTCAGTCCATAGGCCTACATCATGTGGCAAACCGGTGAGCATGTGGCTCTATTAGTATAGGAGATACCTGAAAACATATCACACTTTTCATCATAGTGCTTTTACCAATGCATAAAATGCATGGAGAAGTCATTTCGAATGACTGGTCCTCAGTGTTGTGAGAACGATGACTGGTTAAAATTTTTGGTGGTTTCTTGTTCAGTCCATAGGCCTACATCATGTGGCAAACCGGTGAGCATGTGGCTCTATTAGTATAGGAGATACCTGAAAACATATCACCCTTTTCATCATAGTGCTTTTACCAATGCATAAAATGCATGGAGAAGTCATTTCGAATGACTGGTCCTCAGTGTTGTGAGAACGATGACTGGTTAAAATTTTTGGTGGTTTCTTGTTCAGTCCATAGGCCTACAT